>NC_092090.1:4068859-4195902 GCF_045679555.1 Salvelinus alpinus | reverse complement strand
TTTATATCCTGTTAGTGTGTGTCAGGACACCAGTATATACTATTAAACCCTTTATATCCTGTTAGTGTGTGTCAGGACACCAGCATATACTATTAAACCCTTTATATCCTGTTAGTGTGTGTCAGGACACCAGTATATACTATTAAACCCTTTATATCCTGTTAGTGTGTGTCAGGACACCAGTATATACTATTAAACCCTTTATATCCTGTTAGTGTGTGTCAGGACACCAGTATATACTATTAAACCCTTTATATCCTGTTAGTGTGTGTCAGGACACCAGTATATACTATTAAACCCTTTATATCCTGTTAGTGTGTGTCAGGACACCAGTATATACTATTAAACCCTTTATATCCTGTTAGTGTGTGTCAGGACACCAGTATATACTATTAAACCCTTTATATCCTGTTAGTGTGTGTCAGGACACCAGTATATACTATTAAACCCTTTATATCCTGTTAGTGTGTGTCAGGACACCAGTATATACTATTAAACCCTTTATATCCTGTTAGTGTGTGTCAGGACACCAGTATATACTATTAAACCCTTTATATCCTGTTAGTGTGTGTCAGGACACCAGTATATACTATTAAACCCTTTATATCCTGTTAGTGTGTGTCAGGACACCAGTATATACTATTAAACCCTTTATATCCTGTTAGTGTGTGTCAGGACACCAGTATATACTATTAAACCCTTTATATCCTGTTAGTGTGTGTCAGGACACCAGTATATACTATTAAACCCTTTATATCCTGTTAGTGTGTGTCAGGACACCAGTATATACTATTAAACCCTTTATATCCTGTTAGTGTGTGTCAGGACACCAGTATATACTATTAAACCCTTTATATCCTGTTAGTGTGTGTCAGGACACCAGTATATACTATTAAACCCTTTATATCCTGTTAGTGTGTGTCAGGACACCAGTATATACTATTAAACCCTTTATATCCTGTTAGTGTGTGTCAGGACACCAGTATATACTATTAAACCCTTTATATCCTGTTAGTGTGTGTCAGGACACCAGTATATACTATTAAACCCTTTATATCCTGTTAGTGTGTGTCAGGACACCAGTATATACTATTAAACCCTTTATATCCTGTTAGTGTGTGTCAGGACACCAGTATATACTATTAAACCCTTTATATCCTGTTAGTGTGTGTCAGGACACCAGTATATACTATTAAACCCTTTATATCCTGTTAGTGTGTGTCAGGACACCAGTATATACTATTAAACCCTTTATATCCTGTTAGTGTGTGTCAGGACACCAGTATATACTATTAAACCCTTTATATCCTGTTAGTGTGTGTCAGGACACCAGTATATACTATTAAACCCTTTATATCCTGTTAGTGTGTGTCAGGACACCAGTATATACTATTAAACCCTTTATATCCTGTTAGTGTGTGTCAGGACACCAGTATATACTATTAAACCCTTTATATCCTGTTAGTGTGTGTCAGGACACCAGTATATACTATTAAACCCTTTATATCCTGTTAGTGTGTGTCAGGACACCAGTATATACTATTAAACCCTTTATATCCTGTTAGTGTGTGTCAGGACACCAGTATATACTATTAAACCCTTTATATCCTGTTAGTGTGTGTCAGGACACCAGTATATACTATTAAACCCTTTATATCCTGTTAGTGTGTGTCAGGACACCAGTATATACTATTAAACCCTTTATATCCTGTTAGTGTGTGTCAGGACACCAGTATATACTATTAAACCCTTTATATCCTGTTAGTGTGTGTCAGGACACCAGTATATACTATTAAACCCTTTATATCCTGTTAGTGTGTGTCAGGACACCAGTATATACTATTAAACCCTTTATATCCTGTTAGTGTGTGTCAGGACACCAGTATATACTATTAAACCCTTTATATCCTGTTAGTGTGTGTCAGGACACCAGTATATACTATTAAACCCTTTATATCCTGTTAGTGTGTGTCAGGACACCAGTATATACTATTAAACCCTTTATATCCTGTTAGTGTGTGTCAGGACACCAGTATATACTATTAAACCCTTTATATCCTGTTAGTGTGTGTCAGGACACCAGTATATACTATTAAACCCTTTATATCCTGTTAGTGTGTGTCAGGACACCAGTATATACTATTAAACCCTTTATATCCTGTTAGTGTGTGTCAGGACACCAGTATATACTATTAAACCCTTTATATCCTGTTAGTGTGTGTCAGGACACCAGTATATACTATTAAACCCTTTATATCCTGTTAGTGTGTGTCAGGACACCAGTATATACTATTAAACCCTTTATATCCTGTTAGTGTGTGTCAGGACACCAGTATATACTATTAAACCCTTTATATCCTGTTAGTGTGTGTCAGGACACCAGTATATACTATTAAACCCTTTATATCCTGTTAGTGTGTGTCAGGACACCAGTATATACTATTAAACCCTTTATATCCTGTTAGTGTGTGTCAGGACACCAGTATATACTATTAAACCCTTTATATCCTGTTAGTGTGTGTCAGGACACCAGTATATACTATTAAACCCTTTATATCCTGTTAGTGTGTGTCAGGACACCAGTATATACTATTAAACCCTTTATATCCTGTTAGTGTGTGTCAGGACACCAGTATATACTATTAAACCCTTTATATCCTGTTAGTGTGTGTCAGGACACCAGTATATACTATTAAACCCTTTATATCCTGTTAGTGTGTGTCAGGACACCAGTATATACTATTAAACCCTTTATATCCTGTTAGTGTGTGTCAGGACACCAGTATATACTATTAAACCCTTTATATCCTGTTAGTGTGTGTCAGGACACCAGTATATACTATTAAACCCTTTATATCCTGTTAGTGTGTGTCAGGACACCAGTATATACTATTAAACCCTTTATATCCTGTTAGTGTGTGTCAGGACACCAGTATATACTATTAAACCCTTTATATCCTGTTAGTGTGTGTCAGGACACCAGTATATACTATTAAACCCTTTATATCCTGTTAGTGTGTGTCAGGACACCAGTATATACTATTAAACCCTTTATATCCTGTTAGTGTGTGTCAGGACACCAGTATATACTATTAAACCCTTTATATCCTGTTAGTGTGTGTCAGGACACCAGTATATACTATTAAACCCTTTATATCCTGTTAGTGTGTGTCAGGACACCAGTATATACTATTAAACCCTTTATATCCTGTTAGTGTGTGTCAGGACACCAGTATATACTATTAAACCCTTTATATCCTGTTAGTGTGTGTCAGGACACCAGTATATACTATTAAACCCTTTATATCCTGTTAGTGTGTGTCAGGACACCAGTATATACTATTAAACCCTTTATATCCTGTTAGTGTGTGTCAGGACACCAGTATATACTATTAAACCCTTTATATCCTGTTAGTGTGTGTCAGGACACCAGTATATACTATTAAACCCTTTATATCCTGTTAGTGTGTGTCAGGACACCAGTATATACTATTAAACCCTTTATATCCTGTTAGTGTGTGTCAGGACACCAGTATATACTATTAAACCCTTTATATCCTGTTAGTGTGTGTCAGGACACCAGTATATACTATTAAACCCTTTATATCCTGTTAGTGTGTGTCAGGACACCAGTATATACTATTAAACCCTTTATATCCTGTTAGTGTGTGTCAGGACACCAGTATATATTATTAAACCCTTTATATCCTGTTAGCTAATAGCTGCTGATAGCAGGGATCTGGGTGGATGTCCCTGTTGTAAAGTTGACACCACAGACTGTAGCAGAGATCTGGGTGGATGTCCCTGTTGTAAAGTTGACACCACAGACTGTAGCAGAGATCTGGGTGGATGTCCCTGTTGTAAAGTTGACACCACAGACTGTAGCAGAGATCTGGGTGGATGTCCCTGTTGTACAGTTTACACCACAGACTGTAGCAGAGATCTGGGTGGATGTCCCTGTTGTAAAGTTGACACCACAGACTGTAGCAGAGATCTGGGTGGATGTCCCTGTTGTACAGTTGACACCACAGACTGTAGCAGAGATCTGGGTGGATGTCCCTGTTGTAAAGTTGACACCACAGACTGTAGCAGAGATCTGGGTGGATGTCCCTGTTGTAAAGTTGACACCACAGACTGTAGCAGAGATCTGGGTGGATGTCCCTGTTGTAAAGTTTACACCACAGACTGTAGCAGAGATCTGGGTGGATGTCCCTGTTGTAAAGTTGACACCACAGACTGTAGCAGAGATCTGGGTGGATGTCCCTGTTGTAAAGTTTACACCACAGACTGTAGCAGAGATCTGGGTGGATGTCCCTGTTGTAAAGTTGACACCACAGACTGTAGCAGAGATCTGAGTGGATGTCCCTGTTGTAAAGTTGACACCACAGACCGTAGCAGAGATCTGGGTGGATGTCCCTGTTGTAAAGTTGACACCACAGACTGTATCTCTCGTAGAACCTGGGTTCTGTCTGTCTGCCTGTGTTCTGATGGTGTGAATATCTAATACTGTATCTACTCTCTTGGCTAAGATCTAATTCGGACGGGAGAGATCGGTGTTGCCATGACAACGGGTTAACAACTGATTGACAGCTTTGATGGTCTTGCTGACGAGTTCTCCCTTTTCCCCTCCCTCCCTACCTCCCCATCCCTCCCTCCCTCCCTCATCCAGGCCTCAATGCTCCAGAACATTCGTACAGCGATGCGTAGGCAGATCAGAAGACACTCCTCCCGCCGGGCCACGTCACACCGCCGCCTGGGGCGCCTCTGGAACCGTCTGTTCCACCGAGGGACCCGTCATCTCCGCGGCCAGATCCCCCTCCTCACACCCCCCGGGTCTCAGGTGGCTCTGGGCCTGCACTCCTACCACACCTCGGAGGGACCTGGAGCCAGGGCTGGGGATGGAGGTGGCGAGGCGGGCATGGTGGGGGGCATGGCGGGCACGGGACCAGCAAGGACCCCCTCCCGCTGCTTCGCCCTGCACGCCCACACCCAGGCCCTGTCACAGTCCCAGTCCTCCCACCCCTCCTTGGACTCTCCCCGCTCCCCACCCTCCCCCTCTGACAGTGAACCATGCGAGGGGTCTCCATGTTCCCCAGAGAGCCAGGGTAGCAGGGTTAGGGTGCCCCTCAGCGAGCTCTCCACCCCTGGGCAGCAGAGTGACTCATTAAGGTCTGCCCCCAGCATACTGAGCCAGCAGTGCCCCCCAGAGGGCAGCACAGGTCATTACACCCGCCGGGTCTCCAGGAAGCTGGTCCTGGGGCTGGCTGCCAACCTGAGAGGGGTGGCCCTACGACGCTACTCCCCCATGGGGCTCACCTCCCCCGTTACTCCCCCTGTCCTTCCCCCTCCAGACTCCCAGCCGCCCTGCCATCACCCCCTGACCTCCCCTCAGACGTCATCCCCCTCGGGGTCTTCAGACGACAGTCAGAGGTTCCATGCCCTGGAATTGCCAACCCGGGAGAGGAGGAAGAGGAGGAGGAGGAGGGGTATAGGGGTGCCTAGTGGACTGAACACCAGCAGCAGTGAGGAGGAAGAGGAAGAGGATGGAGATGAGACTCTATTGATCTGCTAGTATGAAGGAGCTGCCTTGACCAGGTGGCAATAGACAGACAGACAGACAGACAGACAGACAGACAGACAGACAGACAGACAGACAGACAGACAGACAGACAGACAGTACTGCAGGTGGCTGTAGACTCTGTACTAGTGGGCCAGTTGTTGGACTGTAGTCTGACATAGCTGTAGACTCTGTACTAGTGGGCCAGTTGTTGGACTGTAGTCTGACAGCTGTAGACTCTGTACTAGTGGGCCAGTTGTTGGACTGTAGTCTGACAGCTGTAGACTCTGTACTAGTGGGCCAGTTGATGGACTGTAGTCTGACATAGCTGTAGACTCTGTACTAGTGGGCCAGTTGTTGGACTGTAGTCTGACAGCTGTAGACTCTGTACTAGTGGGCCAGTTATTGGACTGTAGTCTGACAGCTGTAGACTCTGTCTCTCTGGCTGAAACACAGAGAGCTGGAGAATAACGGACTAATGGGACAGTGGATGATCTCAGAGCAGCACAATGTTCTCAGTCCTCCCTCCACCGCCTCCTCCCTCCATCTGCTCATCCCTCCATCTGCTCCTCCCTCCATCTGCTCATCCCTCCATCTGCTCCTCCCTCCATCTGCTCCTCCCTCCATCTGCTCCTCCCTCCATCCCCGCCTTACCAGAGATCTACAGCTGAGAGCAGTACATCAGTCTGTCTACTGACTCTGACTCAGTCACTCTGACTCAGTCACTCTGACTCAGTCACACTGACTCAGTCTGACTCAATCACTCTGACTCAATCACTCTGACTCAGTCACACTGACTCAGTCACACTGACTCAGTCACACTGACTCAGTCACACTGACTCAGTCACACTGACTCAGTCACTCTGACTCAGTCACACTGACTCAGTCACGCTGACTCAGTCACACTGACTCAGTCACTCTGACTCAGTCACACTGACTCAGTCACTCTGACTCAGTCACGCTGACTCAGTCACTCTGACTCAGTCACTCTGACTCATATCATCATCGTCTGTTTTTGTAAACGTTGTCAGTGAGGTAAAAAAAACAGCGAATGACATCACACGCTGGATCACTTGAAGTGATGAACAGGATATGACACAAGACAAAGATGTTTTGAGGAAGTTGTGAAATTAAGTGTTATTATGAACGTGGCTACTGACTGTTATCGTAGATGTTTAAGCAGTGGCCTATCTTGGTACCCTCTCTAGACGATGGTTGGACCACAGGCAGTGGGAGGGGTGTCTACTCAGTCACAGTGGCTGGTTCATAAATGGTAACCTATTCCCTATATAGTGCACTACTTTTGGCCAGAGCTCTATGGGGTAGGCTATAGGGCATGGTTAGAGAACAGAGCTCTATGGGGTAGGCTATAGGGCATGGTTAGAGAACAGAGCTCTATGGGGTAGGCTATAGGGCATGGTTAGGGAACAGAGCCCTATGGGGTAGGCTATAGGGCATGGTTAGAGAACAGAGCCCTATGGGGTAGGCTATAGGGCATGGTTAGAGAACAGAGCTCTATAGGGTAGGCTATAGGGCATGGTTAGAGAACAGAGCTCTATGGGGTAGGCTATATGGCATGGTTAGAGAACAGAGCTCTATAGGGTAGGCTATAGGGCATGGTTAGGGAACAGCTCTATAGGGTAGGCTATAGGGCATGGTTAGAGAACAGAGCCCTATGGGGTAGGCTATAGGGCATGGTTAGAGAACAGAGCCCTTTGAGGTAGGCTATAGGACATGGTTAGAGAACAGAGCCCTATGAGGAAGGCTATAGGGCATGGTTAGAGAACAGAGCTCTATGGGGTAGGCTATAGGGCATGGTTAGAGAACAGAGCTCTATGGGGTAGGCTATAGGGCATGGTTAGAGAACAGAGCTCTATGGGGTAGGCTATAGGACATGGTTAGAGAACAGAGCTCTATGGGGTAGGCTATAGGACATGGTTAGAGAACAGAGCCCTATGGGGTAGGCTATAGGGCATGGTTAGAGAACAGAGCCCTGTGTGGTAGGCTATAGGGCATGGTTAGAGAACAGAGCTCTATGGGGTAGGCTATAGGTCATGGTTAGAGAACAGGGCTCTATGGGGTAGGCTATAGGGCATGGTTAGAGAACAGAGCTCTATGGGGTAGGCTATAGGACATGGTTAGAGAACAGGGCTCTATGGGGTAGGCTATAGGGCATGGTTAGAGAACAGAGCTCTATGGTGTAGGCTATAGGACATGGTTAGAGAACAGAGCTCTATGGGGTAGGCTATAGGTCATGGTTAGAGAACAGGGCTCTATGGGGTAGGCTATAGGACATGGTTAGAGAACAGGGCTCTATGGGGTAGGCTATAGGACATGGTTAGAGAACAGAGCTCTATGGGGTAGGCTATAGGACATGGTCAGAGAACAGAGCTCTATGGGGTAGGCTATACTGTGCTATGGAGACAGCTCAGGGATGGTACAGAAATCACCCATATCTTTCCTATCTGTTGTTACTGAAAGGCATTCTGGGATGCTGTCTGAAATGACGCTCTATTCCCTTTACAGAGCGATACTTCTGACCGGAGCCTCACAAACCTTGGTCTAAGACTTACCCCATATGACTCTGGGCAACATGAGGGCACTACATAGACAATACAGGGGCCATTTGGGACACAGCCCAGGACAACAGTTGGTAATGATGGAGAGACAGACAACAGGAAGTCCTCTGGTGTTTAATAAAGGTCATGTTGGTAATGATGGAGAGACAGACAACAGGAAGTCCTCTGGTGTTTAATAAAGGTCATGTTGGTAATGATGGAGAGACAGACAACAGGAAGTCCTCTGGTGTTTAATACAGGTCATGTTGGTAATGATGGAGAGACAGACAACAGGAAGTCCTCTGGTGTTTAATACAGGTCATGTTGGTAATGATGGAGAGACAGACAACAGGAAGTCCTCTGGTGTTTAATACAGGTCATGTTGGTAATGATGGAGAGACAGACAACAGGAAGTCCTCTGGTGTTTAATACAGGTCATGTTGGTAATGATGGAGAGACAGACAACAGGAAGTCATCTGGTGTTTAATACAGGTCATGTTGGTAATGATGGAGAGACAGACAACAGGAAGTCCTCTGGTGTTTAATACAGGTCATGTTGGTAATGATGGAGAGACAGACAACAGGAAGTCCTCTGGTGTTTAATACAGGTCATGTTGGTAATGATGGAGAGACAGACAACAGGAAGTCCTCTGGTGTTTAATACAGGTCATGTTGTTAAACGGGAAATGACAGCATTTTAGCGACATTAAATCTTATTAAAATCTGTTCATATTCACCCCCAGGAAGAATATGACAAATTATTTTTTACATTTTCTGACAAGCGAGCACTTAGAAATGGTCATTTTCACGTTTTCATAAATTCTTATAATGTTTTGTTAATTGCGTATACAGGAGGGCATTTTGTGAAAATTCAACAGCAATATAGAGAGTGGGACAGCGGCCAAATAGACACTGCAGGAAATAAAACCGAATAAAATCATCTGTCTCGTCCAGGACCGGAGTCTACGCCGACTGGTGGGCCTCAGCCAATCAGAGGGCTGCCATGTATTTAGTGTAGTATGATGGTACCGGCCATCGTTCACTTTGAACTGGACTGAGTGTTTACAGGTTTTTGCAACAGCGGGACATTAGAACCCATTTGGCAAAAGCCACAAAATACACACCTGGATGGATTTCTGCAAATATGTCAATACCACGGGAGTCCTCTTAGATTTGGGAACTTTACAGTCCTATTGGTCAAACAACCATGAAAAGGTGGGCTACCTCTCTCCCTCAGTTATACACATCAACAACCATGAAAAGGTAGGCTCTATCTCCCTCAGTTATACACATCAACAACCATGAAAAGGTAGGCTCTATCTCCCTCAGTTATACACATCAACAACCATGAAAAGGTAGGCTCTATCTCCCTCAGTTATACACATCAACAACCATGAAAAGGTCGACTCTCTCTCCCTCAGTTATACACATCAACAACCATGAAAAGGTAGGCTCTCTCTCCCTCAGTTATACACATCAACAACCATGAAAAGGTAGGCTCTATCTCCCTCAGTTATACACATCAACAACCATGAAAAGGTAGGCTCTATCTCCCTCAGTTATACACATCAACAACCATGAAAAGGTAGGCTCTATCTCCCTCAGTTATACACATCAACAACCATGAAAAGGTCGACTCTCTCTCCCTCAGTTATACACATCAACAACCATGAAAAGGTAGGCTCTATCTCCCTCAGTTATACACATCAACAACCATGAAAAGGTAGGCTCTATCTCCCTCAGTTATACACATCAACAACCATGAAAAGGTCGACTCTCTCTCCCTCAGTTATACACATCAACAACCATGAAAAGGTAGGCTCTCTCTCTCTCAGTTATACACATCAACAACCATGAAAAGGTCGACTCTCTCTCCCTCAGTTATACACATCAACAACCATGAAAAGGTCGACTCTCTCTCCCTCAGTTATACACATCAACAACCATGAAAAGGTAGGCTCTCTCTCCCTCAGTTATACACATCAACAACCATGAAAAGGTAGTCTCTCTCCCCCTCAGTTATACACATCAACAACCATGAAAAGGTAGTCTCTCTCTCCCTCAGTTATACACATCAACAACCATGAAAAGGTAGGCTCTATCTCTCCCTCAGTTATACACATCAACAACCATGAAAAGGTAGGCTCTCTCTCTCTCAGTTATACACATCAACAACCATGAAACGGTAGGCTCTCTCTCCCTCAGTTATACACATCAACAACCATGAAAAGGTAGACTCTCCCTCAGTTATACACATCAACAACCATGAAAAGGTAGGATCTCTCTCCCTCAGTTATACACATCAACAACCATGAAAAGGTAGGCTCTCTCTCCCTCAGTTATACACATCAACAACCATGAAACGGTAGACTCTCTCCCTCAGTTATACACATCAACAACCATGAAAAGGTAGTCTCTCTCTCTCCCTCAGTTATACACATCAACAACCATGAAAAGGTAGGCTCTCTCTCCCTCAGTTATACACATCAACAACCATGAAAAGGTAGGCTCTCTCCCTCAGTTATACACATCAACAACCATGAAAAGGTAGGCTCTCTCTCCCTCAGTTATACACATCAACAACCATGAAAAGGTAGGCTCTCTCTCTCCCTCAGTTATACACATCAACAACCATGAAAAGGTAGGCTCTCTCTCCCTCAGTTATACACATCAACAACCATGAAAAGGTAGGCTCTCTCTCCCTCAGTTATACACATCAACAACCATGAAAAGGTAGGCTCTCTCCCCCTCAGTTATACACATCAACAACCATGAAAAGGTAGGCTCTCTCCCTCAGTTATACACATCAACAACCATGAAAAGGTAGGCTCTCTCTCCCTCAGTTATACACATCAACAACCATGAAAAGGTAGACTCTCCCTCAGTTATACACATCAACAACCATGAAAAGGTAGGCTCTCCCTCAGTTATACACATCAACAACCATGAAAAGGTAGGCTCTCTCTCTCCCTCAGTTATACACATCAACAACCATGAAAAGGTAGACTCTCCCTCAGTTATACACATCAACAACCATGAAAAGGTAGGCTCTCTCTCTCCCTCAGTTATACACATCAACAACCATGAAAAGGTAGGCTCTATCTCTCCCTCAGTTATACACATCAACAACCATGAAAAGGTAGGCTCTATCTCTCCCTCAGTTATACACATCAACAACCATGAAAAGGTAGGCTCTCTCTCCCTCAGTTATACACATCAACAACCATGAAAAGGTAGGCTCTATCTCTCCCTCAGTTATACACATCAACAACCATGAAAAGGTAGGCTCTCTCTCCCTCAGTTATACACATCAACAACCATGAAAAGGTAGGCTCTCTCTCTCCCTCAGTTATACACATCAACAACCATGAAAAGGTAGGCTCTCTCCCTCAGTTATACACATCAACAACCATGAAAAGGTAGGCTCTCTCTCCCTCAGTTATACACATCAACAACCATGAAAAGGTAGGCTCTCTCTCCCTCAGTTATACACATCAACAACCATGAAAAGGTAGGCTCTCTCCCTCAGTTATACACATCAACAACCATGAAAAGGTAGGCTCTCTCTCCCTCAGTTATACACATCAACAACCATGAAACGGTAGGCTCTCTCTCCCTCAGTTAAACACATCAACAACCATGAAAAGGTAGGCTCTCTCTCTCTCAGTTATACACATCAACAACCATGAAAAGGTAGTCTCTCTCTCCCTCAGTTATACACATCAACAACCATGAAAAGGTAGGCTCTCTCTCCCTCAGTTATACACATCAACAACCATGAAACGGTAGACTCTCTCCCTCAGTTATACACATCAACAACCATGAAAAGGTAGTCTCTTTCTCTCCCTCAGTTATACACATCAACAACCATGAAAAGGTAGGCTCTCTCTCCCTCAGTTATACACATCAACAACCATGAAAAGGTAGACTCTCCCTCAGTTATACATATCAACAACCATGAAAAGGTAGGCTCTCTCTCCCTCAGTTATACACATCAACAACCATGAAAAGGTAGGCTCTATCTCCCTCAGTTATACACATCAACAACCATGAAAAGGTAGGCTCTATCTCCCTCAGTTATACACATCAACAACCATGAAAAGGTAGGCTCTATCTCCCTCAGTTATACACATCAACAACCATGAAAATGTAGTCTCTCTCTCCCTCAGTTATACACATCAACAACCATGAAAAGGTAGGCTCTCTCCCCCTCAGTTATACACATCAACAACCATGAAAAGGTAGGCTCTCTCCCTCAGTTATACACATCAACAACCATGAAAATGTAGTCTCTCTCTCCCTCAGTTATACACATCAACAACCATGAAAAGGTAGGCTCTCTCTCCCTCAGTTATACACATCAACAACCATGAAAAGGTAGACTCTCCCTCAGTTATACACATCAACAACCATGAAAAGGTAGGCTCTCTCTCCCTCAGTTATACACATCAACAACCATGAAAAGGTAGGCTCTCTCTCTCCCTCAGTTATACACATCAACAACCATGAAAAGGTAGGCTCTCTCTCCCTCAGTTATACACATCAACAACCATGAAAAGGTAGACTCTCTCTCTCTCAGTTATACACATCAACAACCATGAAAAGGTAGGCTCTCTCTCCCTCAGTTATACACATCAACAACCATGAAAAGGTAGGCTCTCTCTCCCTCAGTTATACACATCAACAACCATGAAAAGGTAGGCTCTCTCTCCCTCAGTTATACACATCAACAACCATGAAACGGTAGACTCTCTCCCTCAGTTATACACATCAACAACCATGAAAAGGTAGTCTCTCTCTCTCCCTCAGTTATACACATCAACAACCATGAAAAGGTAGGCTCTCTCTCCCTCAGTTATACACATCAACAACCATGAAAAGGTAGACTCTCCCTCAGTTATACACATCAACAACCATGAAAAGGTAGGCTCTCTCTCTCCCTCAGTTATACACATCAACAACCATGAAAAGGTAGGCTCTCTCTCCCTCAGTTATACACATCAACAACCATGAAAAGGTAGGCTCTCTCCCCCTCAGTTATACACATCAACAACCATGAAAAGGTAGGCTCTCTCCCTCAGTTATACACATCAACAACCATGAAAAGGTAGGATCTCTCTCCCTCAGTTATACACATCAACAACCATGAAAAGGTAGGCTCTCTCTCTCCCTCAGTTATACACATCAACAACCATGAAAAGGTAGGCTCTCTCTCTCAGTTATACACATCAACAACCATGAAAAGGTAGTCTCTCTCTCCCTCAGTTATACACATCAACAACCATGAAAAGGTAGGCTCTCTCTCCCTCAGTTATACACATCAACAACCATGAAAAGGTAGACTCTCCCTCAGTTATACACATCAACAACCATGAAAAGGTAGGCTCTCTCTCTCCCTCAGTTATACACATCAACAACCATGAAAAGGTAGGCTCTCTCTCCCTCAGTTATACACATCAACAACCATGAAAAGGTAGGCTCTATCTCCCTCAGTTATACACATCAACAACCATGAAAAGGTAGGGTCTCTCTCTCTCAGTTATACACATCAACAACCATGAAAAGGTAGGCTCTGTCTCTCAGTTATACACATCAACAACCATGAAACGGGTGACTCTCTCCCTCAGTTATACACATCAACAACCATGAAAAGGTAGTCTCTTTCTCTCCCTCAGTTATACACATCAACAACCATGAAAAGGTAGGCTCTCTCTCCCTCAGTTATACACATCAACAACCATGAAAAGGTAGACTCTCCCTCAGTTATACATATCAACAACCATGAAAAGGTAGGCTCTCTCTCCCTCAGTTATACACATCAACAACCATGAAAAGGTAGGCTCTCTCCCTCAGTTATACACATCAACAACCATGAAAAGGTAGGCTCTCTCTCTCCCTCAGTTATACACATCAACAACCATGAAACGGTAGGCTCTCTCTCCCTCAGTTATACACATCAACAACCATGAAAAGGTAGGCTCTCTCTCTCCCTCAGTTATACACATCAACAACCATGAAAAGGTAGGCTCTCTCTCCCTCAGTTATACACATCAACAACCATGAAAAGGTAGGCTCTCTCCCCCTCAGTTAAACACATCAACAACCATGAAAAGGTAGGCTCTCTCTCTCCCTCAGTTATACACATCAACAACCATGAAAAGTTAGGCTCTATCTCTCCCTCAGTTATACACATCAACAACCATGAAAAGGTAGGCTCTCTCTCCCTCAGTTATACACATCAACAACCATGAAAAGGTAGGCTCTATCTCTCCCTCAGTTATACACATCAACAACCATGAAAAGGTAGGCTCTCTCTCCCTCAGTTATACACATCAACAACCATGAAAAGGTAGGCTCTATCTCTCTCTCAGTTATACACATCAACAACCATGAAAAGGTAGGCTCTATCTCTCCCTCAGTTATACACATCAACAACCATGAAAAGGTAGGCTCTCTCTCCCTCAGTTATACACATCAACAACCATGAAAAGGTAGGCTCTCTCTCCCTCAGTTATACACATCAACAACCATGAAAAGGTAGGCTCTCTCCCCCTCAGTTAAACACATCAACAACCATGAAAAGGTAGGCTCTCTCTCTCCCTCAGTTATACACATCAACAACCATGAAAAGGTAGGCTCTATCTCCCTCAGTTATACACATCAACAACCATGAAAAGGTAGGCTCTCTCTCCCTCAGTTATACACATCAACAACCATGAAAAGGTAGGCTCTCTCTCTCTCAGTTATACACATCAACAACCATGAAACGGTAGGCTCTCTCTCCCTCAGTTATACACATCAACAACCATGAAAAGGTAGGCTCTCTCTCCCTCAGTTATACACATCAACAACCATGAAAAGGTAGGCTCTCTCTCCCTCAGTTAAACACATCAACAACCATGAAAAGGTAGGCTCGCTCTCTCTCAGTTATACACATCAACAACCATGAAACGGTAGGCTCTCTCTCCCTCAGTTATACACATCAACAACCATGAAAAGGTAGGCTCTCTCTCCCTCAGTTATACACATCAACAACCATGAAAAGGTAGGCTCTCTCTCCCTCAGTTATACACATCAACAACCATGAAAAGGTAGGCTCTCTCTCTCTCAGTTATACACATCAACAACCATGAAACGGTAGGCTCTCTCTCTCCCTCAGTTATACACATCAACAACCATGAAAAGGTAGGCTCTCTCTCCCTCAGTTATACACATCAACAACCATGAAAAGGTAGGCTCTCTCTCCCTCAGTTATACACATCAACAACCATGAAAAGGTAGGCTCTCTCTCTCCCTCAGTTATACACATCAACAACCATGAAAAGGTAGGCTCTCTCTCCCTCAGTTATACACATCAACAACCATGAAAAGGTAGGCTCTATCTCTCCCTCAGTTATACACATCAACAACCATGAAAAGGTAGGCTCTCTCTCTCCCTCAGTTATACACATCAACAACCATGAAAAGGTAGGCTCTCTCTCTCTCAGTTATACACATCAACAACCATGAAAAGGTAGGCTCTCTCTCCCTCAGTTATACACATCAACAACCATGAAAAGGTAGGCTCTATCTCCCTCAGTTATACACATCAACAACCATGAAAAGGTAGGCTCTCTCTCCCTCAGTTATACACATCAACAACCATGAAAAGGTAGGCTCTCTCTCTCTCAGTTATACACATCAACAACCATGAAAAGGTAGGCTCTCTCCCTCAGTTATACACATCAACAACCATGAAAAGGTAGGCTCTCTCTCTCTCAGTTATACACATCAACAACCATGAAAAGGTAGGCTCTCTCTCTCTCAGTTATACACATCAACAACCATGAAAAGGTAGGCTCTCTCCCTCAGTTATACACATCAACAACCATGAAAAGGTAGGCTCTCTCTCCCTCAGTTATACACATCAACAACCATGAAAAGGTAGGCTCTCTCCCTCAGTTATACACATCAACAACCATGAAAAGGTAGGCTCTCTCTCTCCCTCAGTTATACACATCAACAACCATGAAAAGGTAGGCTCTCTCTCCCTCAGTTATACACATCAACAACCATGAAAAGGTAGGCTCTCTCTCTCCCTCAGTTATACACATCAACAACCATGAAAAGGTAGGCTCTCTCTCCCTCAGTTATACACATCAACAACCATGAAAAGGTAGGCTCTCTCTCTCCCTCAGTTATGCACATCAACAACCATGAAAAGGTAGGCTCTCTCTCCCTCAGTTATACACATCAACAACCATGAAAAGGTAGGCTCTCTCTCTCTCAGTTATACACATCAACAACCATGAAAAGGTAGGCTCTCTCTCCCTCAGTTATACACATCAACAACCATGAAAAGGTAGGCTCTCTCTCCCTCAGTTATACACATCAACAACCATGAAACGGTAGACTCTCTCCCTCAGTTATACACATCAACAACCATGAAAAGGTAGTCTCTCTCTCTCCCTCAGTTATACACATCAACAACCATGAAAAGGTAGGCTCTCTCTCCCTCAGTTATACACATCAACAACCATGAAAAGGTAGACTCTCCCTCAGTTATACACATCAACAACCATGAAAAGGTAGGCTCTCTCTCCCTCAGTTATACACATCAACAACCATGAAAAGGTAGGCTCTCTCTCCCTCAGTTATACACATCAACAACCATGAAAAGGTAGGCTCTCTCCCCCTCAGTTATACACATCAACAACCATGAAAAGGTAGGCTCTCTCCCTCAGTTATACACATCAACAACCATGAAAAGGTAGTCTCGCTCTCCCTCAGTTATACACATCAACAACCATGAAAAGGTAGGCTCTCTCTCCCTCAGTTATACACATCAACAACCATGAAAAGGTAGGCTCTCTCTCCCTCAGTTATACACATCAACAACCATGAAAAGGTAGGCTCTCTCTCTCCCTCAGTTATACACATCAACAACCATGAAAAGGTAGGCTCTCTCTCCCTCAGTTATACACATCAACAACCATGAAAAGGTAGTCTCTCTCTCCCTCAGTTATACACATCAACAACCATGAAAAGGTAGGCTCTCTCTCCCTCAGTTATACACATCAACAACCATGAAAAGGTAGGCTCTCTCTCCATCAGTTATACACATCAACAACCATGAAAAGGTAGGCTCTCTCTCCCTCAGTTATACACATCAACAACCATGAAAAGGTAGTCTCTTTCTCTCCCTCAGTTATACACATCAACAACCATGAAAAGGTAGGCTCTCTCTCCCTCAGTTATACACATCAACAACCATGAAAAGGTAGACTCTCCCTCAGTTATACACATCAACAACCATGAAAAGGTAGGCTCTCTCCCCCTCAGTTATACACATCAACAACCATGAAAAGGTAGGCTCTCTCTCCCTCAGTTATACACATCAACAACCATGAAAAGGTAGGCTCTCTCTCCCTCAGTTATACACATCAACAACCATGAAAAGGTAGGCTCTCTCCCCCTCAGTTATACACATCAACAACCATGAAAAGGTAGGCTCTCTCCCTCAGTTATACACATCAACAACCATGAAAATGTAGTCTCTCTCTCCCTCAGTTATACACATCAACAACCATGAAAAGGTAGGCTCTCTCTCCCTCAGTTATACACATCAACAACCATGAAAAGGTAGACTCTCCCTCAGTTATACACATCAACAACCATGAAAAGGTAGGCTCTCTCTCTCCCTCAGTTATACACATCAACAACCATGAAAAGGTAGGCTCTCTCCCCCTCAGTTAAACACATCAACAACCATGAAAAGGTAGGCTCTCTCTCTCCCTCAGTTATACACATCAACAACCATGAAAAGGTAGGCTCTCTCTCTCTCAGTTATACACATCAACAACCATGAAAAGGTAGGCTCTATCTCTCCCTCAGTTATACACATCAACAACCATGAAAAGGTAGGCTCTCTCTCTCCCTCAGTTATGCACATCAACAACCATGAAAAGGTAGGCTCTCTCTCCCTCAGTTATACACATCAACAACCATGAAAAGGTAGGCTCTCTCTCTCTCAGTTATACACATCAACAACCATGAAAAGGTAGGCTCTCTCCCTCAGTTATACACATCAACAACCATGAAAAGGTAGGCTCTCTCTCCCTCAGTTATACACATCAACAACCATGAAAAGGTAGGCTCTCTCTCTCTCAGTTATACACATCAACAACCATGAAACGGTAGGCTCTCTCTCCCTCAGTTATACACATCAACAACCATGAAAAGGTAGGCTCTCTCTCCCTCAGTTATACACATCAACAACCATGAAAAGGTAGGCTCTCTCTCCCTCAGTTATACACATCAACAACCATGAAAAGGTAGGCTCTCTCCCCCTCAGTTAAACACATCAACAACCATGAAAAGGTAGGCTCGCTCTCCCTCAGTTATACACATCAACAACCATGAAAAGGTAGGCTCTCTCTCTCTCAGTTATACACATCAACAACCATGAAACGGTAGGCTCTCTCTCTCTCAGTTATACACATCAACAACCATGAAAAGGTAGGCTCTCTCTCCCTCAGTTATACACATCAACAACCATGAAAAGGTAGGCTCTCTCTCCCTCAGTTATACACATCAACAACCATGAAACGGTAGACTCTCTCCCTCAGTTATACACATCAACAACCATGAAAAGGTAGTCTCTTTCTCTCCCTCAGTTATACACATCAACAACCATGAAAAGGTAGGCTCTCTCTCCCTCAGTTATACACATCAACAACCATGAAAAGGTAGACTCTCCCTCAGTTATACACATCAACAACCATGAAAAGGTAGGCTCTCTCTCCCTCAGTTATACACATCAACAACCATGAAAAGGTAGGCTCTCTCTCCCTCAGTTATACACATCAACAACCATGAAAAGGTAGGCTCTCTCCCTCAGTTATACACATCAACAACCATGAAAAGGTAGGCTCTCTCTCTCTCAGTTATACACATCAACAACCATGAAACGGTAGGCTCTCTCTCCCTCAGTTATACACATCAACAACCATGAAAAGGTAGTCTCTCTCTCCCTCAGTTATACACATCAACAACCATGAAAAGGTAGACTCTCCCTCAGTTATACACATCAACAACCATGAAAAGGTAGGCTCTCTCTCTCCCTCAGTTATACACATCAACAACCATGAAAAGGTAGGCTCTCAACAACTAATGCTAGCAAGATCAACAACTAATGCTAGCCAGATCAACAGCTAATGCTAGCCAGATCAACAGCTAATGCTAGCCAGATCAACAGCTAATGCTAGCCAGATCAACAGCTAATGCTAGCCAGATCAACAGCTAATGCTAGCCAGATCAACAGCTAATGCTAGCCAGATCAATAACTAATGCTAGCCAGACCAAGAGCTAATGCTAGCCAGATCAACAGCTAATGCTAGCCAGATCAATAACTAATGCTAGCCAGACCAAGAGCTAATGCTAGCCAGATCAACAACGAATGCTAGCCAGATCAAGAACTAATGCTAGCCAGATCAACAACTAATTCTAGCCAGATCAACAACTAATGCTAGCCAGATCAACAACTAACGCTAGCCAGATCAACAACTAACGCTAGCCAGATCAACAACTAACGCTAGCCAGATCAACAACTAATGCTAGCCAGATCAATAACTAATGCTAGCCAGATCAATAACTAATGCTAGCCAGATCAACAACTAATGCTAGCCAGATCAACAACTAATGCTAGCCAGACCAACAACTAATGCTAGCCAGATCAACAACTAATGCTAGCCAGATCAATAACTAATGCTAGCCAGATCAACAACTAATGCTAGCCAGATCAATAACTAATGCTAGCCAGATCAACAACTAATGCTAGCCAGACCAAGAGCTAATGCTAGCCAGACCAAGAGCTAATGCTAGCCAGATCAACAACTAATGCTAGCCAGAGCAAGATAAGCTAAAATCTAACAAAAGAATATTAGATAAACCCTCTCAAACTTTTCAGCTAGATGGCCATCGAAATTGCACTGATAAACGATGGGGAATAGTAAGTACCCTGCTCGTCCTTCTGCAGCTTGCCTGCCAATGCATGCTTGTCCCAACCAAGCACCCAAGCTAACTGGCTAAATCAATCAATCAATCAATTTTATTTTATATAGCCCTTCGTACATCAGCTAATATCTCGAAGTGCTGTACAGACACCCAGCCTAAAACCCCAAACAGCTAGTAATGCAGGTGTAGAAGCACGGTGGCTAGGAAAAACTCCCTAGAAAGGCCAAAACCTAGGAAGAAACCTAGAGAGGATCCAGGCTATGAGGGGTGGCCAGTCCTCTTCTGGCTGTGCCGGGTGGAGATTATAACAGAACTATGCCAAGATGTTCAAAAATGTTCATAAGTGACAAGCATGGTCAAATAATAATCATGAATAATTTTCAGTTGGCTTTTCATAGCCGATCATCAAGAGTTGAAAAACAACAGGTCTGGGACAGGTGGCGGTTCCATTACCGCAGGCAGAACATAACCGCAGGCAGAGCTAAAGTTGGCTAGCTTCCTAGCGATCTATTTCCGGAGAACGAATGAGAGAACACCTCACTCGGACCATTTTACTCTCCCTATCAGAGCTGGTTAGGCTGTTTACATGTTATCTAGAACGTTCTTGACTAATTATTACTTTTTATTTGTCTACGTTCACTGAACCCCGGTCATGTTCAATGGGTGTTGCTCGTTCGTAAATTCATCGCTCTGGCACACTCAGACGAGAGTGCTCTGAAATCAGAGTAGATAGACAAGAGTGAATTTGCGAACGCAAGAGATATGCTAACTGGATAAGCAGTCGTTCAACTTCAACATAGCTAGCTAGCAAAGCGATTCACATTTCTTGCTAGCTAACCGAAATGACACCTGCATCTCTAGCTGTTGTATAGTCACCGCAAAAACGATATGAGTCGGGAAAAAGTCAGTCACTCGCCCTCTCCTCCAATGACATGACATCCTCCTAACAGCTAGCTAACGTTAGACTCTGTATTTTTAGCTTTCTATATAAATAGATACGCTAGCCTATTAGCCAACTTTAACACGGACTTGTGATCATTGCCTTTGCTAGTTTGATTGTATTGACATTCCCAGCCTTTTATAACATAAGTATTGTAACGACCCTGGGTTTATAACCGCGGAAATCAACACTGCCACACGAGCATGCTTTTGTGGCACAGTCGATAGCGCGCCGGACCTCGGGCTAGAAGGTCGAGGGTTCGAGACCTGCTCCCTGCTGTTTCATTACAGTATGTTTTTCATCCAGAATATTGAGTCGTTGAACCTGAAACAGTGGATCCCGAATGGGGAGGCAGCAAACAACGGACCAGGACAGCTGTGATTTACAACCCGATAGCAATGTGTTTTTTGGGACTACCAAGAAACGTATTGGTGAATTCTATTAATCATGCGTTGAACTGCATTCATCTGTTCTGCCAACAATGCCTTACTCTACGTCATGGAATGTTATAAAGTTGGTTTTTATAGCATAAACTGGGAATTTGATTTATTTTTTGACTGATATTATGATTGTTTATTTGTTTCATATCTGCAAAGGAGTTAAAACACTGTCAGTTCAACTTTAATGAGTACTATCACAGACTTAATGATGTTCCATTAGAGAAGTATCTCACCTCCAAGCCCGTCTGTCTGTCTATGCTAGCAGTCACACCAGGCTAACGGTTACACCCAGTCCCATTATAACCACCAGGGAAATGACAGACTGGTATTGTATCAGACTCTTCCCTGGCTGTGTGGTCTGTGTCAGTCCCATTATAACCACCAGGGAAATAACAGACTGGTATTGTATCAGACTCTTCCCTGGCTGTATGGTCTGTGTCAGTCCCATTATAACCACCAGGGAAATAACAGACTGGTATTGTATCAGACTTTTCCCTGGCTGTATGGTCTGTGTTAGTCCCATTATAACCACCACCAGGGAAATAACAGACTGGTATTGTATCAGACTCTTCCCTGGCTGTGTGGTCTGTGTTAGTCCCATTATAACCACCAGGGAAATGACAGACTGGTATTGTATCAGACTCTTCCCTGGCTGTATGGTCTGTGTTAGTCCCATTATAACCACCAGGGAAATAACAGACTGGTATTGTATCAGACTCTTCCCTGGCTGTATGGTCTGTGTCAGTCCCATTATAACCACCAGGGAAATAACAGACTGGTATTGTATCAGACTTTTCCCTGGCTGTATGGTCTGTGTTAGTCCCATTATAACCACCACCAGGGAAATAACAGACTGGTATTGTATCAGACTCTTCCCTGGCTGTGTGGTCTGTGTTAGTCCCATTATAACCACCAGGGAAATGACAGACTGGTATTGTATCAGACTCTTCCCTGGCTGTGTGGTCTGTGTCAGTCCCATTATAACCACCAGGGAAATAACAGACTGGTATTGTATCAGACTCTTCCCTGGCTGTATGGTCTGTGTTAGTCCCATTATAACCACCACCAGGGAAATAACAGACTGGTATTGTATCAGACTCTTCCCTGGCTGTGTGGTCTGTGTTAGTCCCATTATAACCACCAGGGAAATGACAGACTGGTATTGTATCAGACTCTTCCCTGGCTGTATGGTCTGTGTTAGTCCCATTATAACCACCAGGGAAATAACAGACTGGTATTGTATCAGACTCTTCCCTGGCTGTATGGTCTGTGTTAGTCCCATTATAACCACCAGGGAAATAACAGACTGGTATTGTATCAGACTCTTCCCTGGCTGTATGGTCTGTGTTAGTCCCATTATAACCACCAGGGAAATAACAGACTGGTATTGTATCAGACTCTTCCCTGGCTGTATGGTCTGTGTTAGTCCCATTATAACCACCAGGGAAATGACAGACTGGTATTGTATCAGACTCTTCCCTGGCTGTATGGTCTGTGTTAGTCCCATTATAACCACCAGGGAAATGACAGACTGGTATTGTATCAGACTCTTCCCTGGCTGTATGGTCTGTGTCAGTCCCATTATAACCACCAGGGAATAACAGACTGGTATTGTATCAGACTCTTCCCTGGCTGTATGGTCTGTGTCAGTCCCATTATAACCACCAGGGAAATGACAGACTGGTATTGTATCAGACTCTTCCCTGGCTGTATGGTCTGTGTTAGTCCCATTATAACCACCAGGGAATAACAGACTGGTATTGTATCAGACTCTTCCCTGGCTGTATGGTCTGTGTCAGTCCCATTATAACCACCAGGGAAATGACAGACTGGTATTGTATCAGACTCTTCCCTGGCTGTATGGTCTGTGTCAGTCCCATTATAACCACCAGGGAAATGACAGACTGGTATTGTATCAGACTCTTCCCTGGCTGTATGGTCTGTGTTAGACCCATTATAACCACCAGGGAATAACAGACTGGTATTGTATCAGACTCTTCCCTGGCTGTATGGTCTGTGTTAGTCCCATTATAACCACCAGGGAAATGACAGACTGGTATTGTATCAGACTCTTCCCTGGCTGTATGGTCTGTGTCAGTCCCATTATAACCACCAGGGAAATAACAGACTGGTATTGTATCAGACTCTTCCCTGGCTGTATGATCTGTGTTAGTCCCATTATAACCACCAGGGAAATAACAGACTGGTATTGTATCAGACTCTTCCCTGGCTGTATGGTCTGTGTCAGTCCCATTATAACCACCAGGGAAATAACAGACTGGTATTGTATCAGACTCTTCCCTGGCTGTATGGTCTGTGTTAGTCCCATTATAACCACCAGGGAATAACAGACTGGTATTGTATCAGACTCTTCCCTGGCTGTATGGTCTGTGTTAGTCCCATTATAACCACCAGGGAATAACAGACTGGTATTGTATCAGACTCTTCCCTGGCTGTATGGTCTGTGTCAGTCCCATTATAACCACCAGGGAAATAACAGACTGGTATTGTATCAGACTCTTCCCTGGCTGTATGATCTGTGTTAGTCCCATTATAACCACCAGGGAATAACAGACTGGTATTGTATCAGACTCTTCCCTGGCTGTATGATCTGTGTTAGTCCCATTATAACCACCAGGGAATAACAGACTGGTATTGTATCAGACTCTTCCCTGGCTGTATGATCTGTGTCAGTCCCATTATAACCACCAGGGAAATAACAGACTGGTATTGTATCAGACTCTTCCCTGGCTGTATGATCTGTGTTAGTCCCATTATAACCACCAGGAAAATAACAGACTGGTATTGTATCAGACTCTTCCCTGGCTGTATGGTCTGTGTCAGTCCCATTATAACCACCAGGGAAATAACAGACTGGTATTGTATCAGACTCTTCCCTGGCTGTATGATCTGTGTTAGTCCCATTATGACCACCAGGGAAATAACAGACTGGTATTGTATCAGACTCTTCCCTGGCTGTATGGTCTGTGTTAGTCCCATTATAACCACCAGGGAAATGACAGACTGGTATTGTATCAGACTCTTCCCTGGCTGTATGGTCTGTGTCAGTCTCATTATAACCACCAGGGAAATAACAGACTGGTATTGTATCAGACTCTTCCCTGGCTGTATGGTCTGTGTTAGTCCCATTATAACCACCAGGGAAATGACAGACTGGTATTGTATCAGACTCTTCCCTGGCTGTATGGTCTGTGTCAGTCCCATTATAACCACCAGGGAAATAACAGACTGGTATTGTATCAGACTCTTCCCTGGCTGTATGATCTGTGTTAGTCCCATTATAACCACCAGGGAAATAACAGACTGGTATTGTATCAGACTCTTCCCTGGCTGTATTGTCTGTGTCAGTCCCATTATAACCACCAGGGAAATAACAGACTGGTATTGTATCAGACTCTTCCCTGGCTGTATGATCTGTGTCAGTCCCATTATAACCACCAGGGAAATGACAGACTGGTATTGTATCAGACTCTTCCCTGGCTGTATGGTCTTTGTTAGTCCCATTATAACCACCAGGGAATAACAGACTGGTATTGTATCAGACTCTTCCCTGGCTGTATGGTCTGTGTCAGTCCCATTATAACCACCAGGGAAATGACAGACTGGTATTGTATCAGACTCTTCCCTGGCTGTATGGTCTGTGTCAGTCCCATTATTACCACCAGGGAAATTACAGACTGGTATTGTATCAGACTCTTCCCTGGCTGTATGGTCTGTGTTAGTCCCATTATAACCACCAGGGAAATAACAGACTGGTATTGTATCAGACTCTTCCCTGGCTGTATGGTCTGTGTTAGTCCCATTATAACCACCAGGGAAATAACAGACTGGTATTGTATCAGACTCTTCCCTGGCTGTATGGTCTGTGTTAGTCCCATTATAACCACCAGGGAAATAACAGACTGGTATTGTATCAGACTCTTCCCTGGCTGTATGGTCTGTGTTAGTCCCATTATAACCACCAGGGAAATAACAGACTGGTATTGTATCAGACTCTTCCCTGGCTGTGTGGTCTGTGTTAGTCCCATTATAACCACCAGGGAAATAACAGACTGGTATAAATATCAGTTCCCTGGCTGTATGATCTGTGTCAGTTGAGGTGTTTTAATACCTCATTAACCTTATGGCCAGGAGAATATCACCCATGTATTGTTTTCACTTTGTCATTTTGGGTTATTGTGTGTAGATGGGTGAGATTTAAAAAAAAATGTAATACATTTTTAAATCAGGTTGTAACATAATAAAATGTGAATATGTCGAGGGGTGTGAATGCTTTCTGAAGGAACTATATACACTGCTCAAAAAAATAAAGGGAACACTTAAACAACACAATGTAACTCCAAGTCAATCACACTTCTGTGAAATCAAACTGTCCACTTAGGAAGCAACACTGATTGATGCACATTTGTGGCCTGCTGGAGGTCATTTTGCAGGGCTCTGGCAGTGCTCCTCCTTGCACAAAGGCGGACGTAGCGGTCCTGCTGCTGGGTTGTTGCCCTCCTACGGCCTCCTCCACGTCTCCTGATGTACTGGCCTGTCTCCTGGTAGCGCCTCCATGCTCTGGACACTACGCTGACAGACACAGCAAACCTTCTTGCCACAGCTCGCATTGATGTGCCATCCTGGATGAGCTGCACTACCTGAGCCACTTGTGTGGGTTGTAGACTCCGTCTCATGCTACCACTAGAGTGAAAGCACCGCCAGCATTCAAAAGTGACCAAAACATTAGCCAGGAAGCATAGGAACTGAGAAGTGGTCTGTGGTCACCACCTGCAGAACCACTCCTTTATTGGGGGTGTCTTGCTAATTGCCTATAATTTCCACCTTTTGTCTATTCCATTTGCACAACAGCATGTGAAATGTATTGTCAATCAGTGTTGCTTCCTAAGTGGACAGTTTGATTTCACAGAAGTGTAATTGACTTGGAGTTACATTGTGTTGTTTAAGTGTTCCCTTTATTTTTTTGAGCAGTGTATATTTTTTCCCCCGGCTCCTTAAAGGTGCTGAGAATGTTCCCGAAGCCAAGGAACGATCCTGCACCATTCCCAGAAAGTTGTGGGAAGATGAATGAAAAAGTGCTTACGATTCGTATTGTTTCAGTGTTTTCTTAAGAGTGCTGGATCCCATCCAATGTCCCCAGAGTCCGTCTGTAAGCCAGACAAACATGTTGGATGTTCTCCGAGTCAGGATGGAACAGCCAGACTAGAGGTATCCTCGAACCAACGTTTAAACCCTGGGATTGGTTTCAGATGGAGGTTTGATACGCAAAGCTACACACTCAGAACAGACGTATCAACTTCCAGAACCTAAAGCCCTAAAACAACCTAGATGGTATGTGGTCACCTCTCTCCCTGTTTTACCAGGCTGAGGCTCTACCTTCTACTATAGATGGTATGGGCTTGGTATGGGCTTTCGTCAAACGATTTAAATAATGAATCGAGTTAATAGCATTCGTTAGTACATTTTTTAATTTGCTCAAATTTGGCCCCAAAGAAAGCTTTTTTTCTAAGCTAACATATTATGGAATTGTTTTAAGATGGTCACACCAAGGATCATTTAGCTAGTTGATTTAGCTTTTTAAGACCCTATAAGGTATAAGAAATGATAATAAAAAACATTATTTGATGAAACATTGAATATGGCATTATTGATATTAGCCAGTAGAAATGCATTGAATAACAGATGTACCATGGGTAACAGATAGACCCACCCACACATCTAAAGGACGTTTATTATGAAGTGTCTGTCCAGATGTACTACATGGGTAACAGATAGACCCACCCACACATCTAAAGGACGTTTCTTATGAAGTGTCTGTCCAGATGTACTACATGGGTAACAGATAGACCCACCCACACATCTAAAGGACGTTTATTATGAAGTGTCTGTCCAGATGTACTACATGGGTAACAGATAGACCCACCCACACATCTAAAGGACGTTTATTATGAAGTGTCTGTCCAGATGTACTACATGGGTAACAGATAGACCCACCCACACATCTAAAGGACGTTTATTATGAAGTGTCTGTCCAGATGTACTACATGGGTAACAGATAGACCCACCCACACATCTAAAGGACGTTTCTTATGAAGTGTCTGTCCAGATGTACTACATGGGTAACAGATAGACCCACCCACACATCTAAAGGACGTTTATTATGAAGTGTCTGTCCAGATGTACTACATGGGTAACAGATAGACCCACCCACACATCTAAAGGACGTTTCTTATGAAGTGTCTGTCCAGATGTACTACATGGGTAACAGATAGACCCACCCACACATCTAAAGGACGTTTCTTATGAAGTGTCTGTCCAGATGTACTACATGGGTAACAGATAGACCCACCCACACATCTAAAGGACCTTTATTATGAAGTGTCTGTCCAGATGTACTACATGGGTAACAGATAGACCCACCCACACATCTAAAGGACGTTTCTTATGAAGTGTCTGTCCAGATGTACTACATGGGTAACAGATAGACCCACCCACACATCTAAAGGACGTTTCTTATGAAGTGTCTGTCCAGATGTACTACATGGGTAACAGATAGACCCACCCACACATCTAAAGGACGTTTATTATGAAGTGTCTGTCCAGATGTACTACATGGGTAACAGATAGACCCACCCACACATCTAAAGGACGTTTATTATGAAGTGTCTGTCCTATAGCTGAGAGGTATAAGAAATCAGGAAACATATTTTATTATTTTAGGAAATTTTCTCCATACATACAGTGAATTGGGAAAATATTCAGACCCTTTCCCATTTGACACATTTTGTTAGGCTAGAGCCTTATTCTAAAATGGATTCAATTATTTTTCCCGTAATGACAAATATTTATAAAAAAACAAAACAGAAATCCCTTATTTACAATAAGTATTCAGCCCCTTTGCTATGAGACTTAAAATTAAGCTCAGGTGCATCCTGTTTCCATTGATCCTCCTTGAGATGTTTCTACACCTTGATTGGATTGCTTCGTCATTATGGGGTATTGTGATGTCTTTATGGGGTATTGTGACGTCATTATGGGGTATTGTGACGTCATTATGGGGTATTATGATGTCATTATGGGGTATTGTGATGTCATTATGGGGTATTGTGACGTCATTATGGGTTATTGTGTGTAGATTGATGAGGGGGAAAAAACTATTTGATCAATTTTAGAATAAGGCTGTAACGTTACAAAATGTGGACAAAAAAAAAAGATATCTCTAGCGTTACAGATTTTGCTAGGGATGTTTTTATTATGTTAATTCTATTTCAGCGGGGCTGTGGAAATTGTTGGCTAAGGGTTAAGGGAAATCTCCACCCACTGGAACACTGGGCCCTGCAAAACAAACTCCCACTCTCACACACATCCTCACCCCACTCTTGCATATGCAGCCTCACTTTGAAGCATTGTAATGAACAAGATGGGAGACAGAGAGCTGGTTTCAAGAGCAGGTGTTTATTAGTAAAGGACCACAGGAGGAGGCAGGTAGCTGGGTCCAGGGGCAGGCAGAAGGTCATACACAGGGGGTCCAACAAGGCAACAGTACAGGCAGGGAAAAGGCGTCGTTAGGATGATTACATCACGGGAAACACAGAGCTCCGAATAGAAGTGTGTCACAAAACAAACAATACCTCACAGCGATGAGGCGCAAAGAACTGAACTAAATAGTGTGTGATAATGACGTACAGGTGTGTGAACAGGTGATCAGATTTCAGGTGTCGGGGATCTGGAGAGTGAGCTGCGTTCAGGGGATCTACGTGTTTCAGAGTGTGCGTCGGAAGCAGACGTTACAAGCACGTCTTTGAGTAGCCCATTCTTTTTCAGATCTTCCTGTGCCATCCAAATGTGTGCATAGCCTAGTCAGTGGTCAGTTATCAGGCTAGGTTACATGACTAGCTAGCTAAACAATGTCGTTTGTTATCAAACCCCCCCAAAATGATTGCTCCTGAGTAGTTTGAAAGCGGCCCGCGAAAGGCGCACAAATCCACGGCAGAAAGAAAGAACATAGCGCCGGTAATATTGAACATAACTTTGACATTTATGCCAGAGGCACACGGTCTTCAGCGATGTAAAGGAATTCCATGTAAAGGCACAAACATTGACTGTAGCTGTGTTGTGTTCTGCCCTTAAAAGGGTCCGTGCGGAAACATGTGCTTATAAAAGGTTCCTTGCGGTAAAGACATTGATTAATGGTGTCCCCCCCCAAAAATGTAAGCTGATAATAATGTCACGCATTAACACGTTATAAACATGTTAACTTTGACAATCCTAATATGTATAATTATATACTGCATATATAATAATGTGTTTCCCCCGTCTGAAGAGAGTTGTACGTATGTGTACATGGTTGTATAAATGAGTTAGTTTCTTTCATTCTTTAAACTATTTGTATATTTGCGCTGTAAACCAGACTTAAAAGTTGCCATGAGAGAGTAAGTGAGATTGCAGTCAGTTAGAGGTGAGCTGTTGCCACAGCAACACTGTACAGCCGTCTGATTGTCTCTACGTAAATGTCCCAAATGGCACCCTATTGCCTACTTTAGACCAGAGTCCTATGGCACCCTATTCCCTATATATAGTGCACTACTTTAGACCAGAGCCCTATGGCACCCTATTCCCTATATAGGGCACTACTTTAGACCAGAGCCCTATGGCACCGTATTCCCTATGTAGTGCACTACTTTAGACCAGAGCCCTATGGCACCCTATTCCCTATATAGGGCACTACTTTAGACCAGGGCCCATTTGAGATGCTGCCCAAGTGTCATCTTGACCTTAATAAAACAGACTGTGATCAGACTTGTGGCAACGTCTCTCTAGTCAACAGAAAAGGTACTACTGCTTTCACATTGTTGCTGATACTAAACTTCCCATCCAGGCAGCAGCTCACCTTATATACCCTGCTACCTACCACTGATGATAGTAGAGGTACCACTGATGATAGTAGAGGTACCACTGATGATAGTAGAGGTACCACTGATGATAGTAGAGGTACCACTGATGATAGTAGAGGTACCACTGATGATAGTAGAGATACCACTGATGATAGTAGAGGTACCACTGATGATAGTAGAGGTACCACTGATGATAGTAGAGATACCACTGATGATAGTAGAGGTACCACTGATGATAGTAGAGATACCACTGATGATAGTAGAGGTACCACTGATGATAGTAGAGGTACCACTGATGATAGTAGAGGTACCACTGATGATAGTAGAGGTACCACTGATGATAGTAGAGGTACCACTGATGATAGTAGAGGTACCACTGATGATAGTAGAGGTACCACTGATGATAGTAGAGATACCACTGATGATAGTAGAGGTACCACTGATGATAGTAGAGATACCACTGATGATAGTAGAGGTACAGCTGATGATAGTAGAGGTACCACTGATGATAGTAGAGATACCACTGATGATAGTAGAGATACCTACCACTGATGATAGTAGAGGTACAACTGATGATAGTAGAGGTACCACTGATGATAGTAGAGGTACCACTGATGATAGTAGAGATACCACTGATGATAGTAGAGGTACCACTGATGATAGTAGAGATACCACTGATGATAGTAGAGGTACCACTGGTGATAGTAGAGGTACCACTGATGATAGTAGAGGTACCACCGATGACAGTAAAGGTACCACTGATGATAGTAGAGATACCTACCACTGATGATAGTAGAGATACCACTGATGATAGTAGAGGTACAACTGATGATAGTAGAGGTACCACTGATGATAGTAGAGGTACCACTGATGATAGTAGAGATACCACTGATGATAGTAGAGGTACCACTGATGATAGTAGAGATACCTACAAATGATGATAGTAGAGATACCACTGATGATAGTAGAGATACCACTGATGATAGTAGAGGTACCACTGATGATAGTAGAGATACCACTGATGATAGTAGAGATACCTACCACTGATGATAGTAGAGGTACCACTGATGATAGTAGAGGTACCACTGATGATATTAGAGATACCACTGATGATAGTAGAGGTACCACTGATGATAGTAGAGATACCTACCACTGATGATAGTAGAGGTACCACTGATGATAGTAGAGATACCACTGATGATAGTAGAGGTACAGCTGATGATAGTAGAGGTACCACTGATGATAGTAGAGATACCACTGATGATAGTAGAGATACCTACCACTGATGATAGTAGAGGTACAACTGATGATAGTAGAGGTACCACTGATGATAGTAGAGGTACCACTGATGATAGTAGAGATACCACTGATGATAGTAGAGGTACCACTGATGATAGTAGAGATACCACTGATGATAGTAGAGGTACCACTGGTGATAGTAGAGGTACCACTGATGATAGTAGAGGTACCACCGATGACAGTAAAGGTACCACTGATGATAGTAGAGATACCTACCACTGATGATAGTAGAGATACCACTGATGATAGTAGAGGTACAACTGATGATAGTAGAGGTACCACTGATGATAGTAGAGGTACCACTGATGATAGTAGAGATACCACTGATGATAGTAGAGGTACCACTGATGATAGTAGAGATACCTACAAATGATGATAGTAGAGATACCACTGATGATAGTAGAGATACCACTGATGATAGTAGAGGTACCACTGATGATAGTAGAGATACCACTGATGATAGTAGAGATACCTACCACTGATGATAGTAGAGGTACCACTGATGATAGTAGAGGTACCACTGATGATATTAGAGATACCACTGATGATAGTAGAGGTACCACTGATGATAGTAGAGATACCTACCACTGATGATAGTAGAGGTACCACTGATGATAGTAGAGATACCACTGATGATAGTAGAGGTACCACTGATGATAGTAGAGGTACCACTGATGATAGTAGAGGTACCACTGATGATAGTAGAGGTACCTACCACTAATTAAAGTAGGGGTACCACTGATGATAGTAGAGGTACCACTGATGATAGTAGAGGTACCACTGATGATAGTAGAGATACCACTGATGATAGTAGAGGTACCACTGATGATAGTAGAGATACCTACCACTGATGATAGTAGAGATACCAGTGATGATAGTAGAGATACCACTGATGATAGTAGAGGTACCACTGATGATAGTAGAGGTACCACTGATGATAGGAGAGATACCACTGATGATAGTAGAGTTACCTACCACTGATGATAGTAGAGGTACCACTGATGATAGTAGAGGTACCACTGGTGATAGTAGAGGTACCACTGATGATAGTAGAGATACCACTGATGATAGTAGAGGTACCACTGATGATAGTAGAGATACCTACCACTGATGATAGTAGAGATACCACTGATGATAGTAGAGATACCACTGATGATAGTAGAGGTACCACTGATGATAGTAGAGATACAACTGATGATAGTAGAGGTACCACTGCTGATATTAGAGGTACCACTGATGATAGTAGAGGTACCACTGATGATAGTAGAGGTACCACTGATGATAGTAGAGGTACCACTGATGATAGTAGAGGTACCACTGATGATAGTAGAGGTACCACTGATGATAGTAGAGGTACCACTGATGATAGTAGAGGTACCACAGATGATAGTAGAGATACCACTGATGATAGTAGAGGTACCACTGATGATAGTAGAGATACCACTGATGATAGTAGAGGTACCACTGATGATAGTAGAGGTACCACTGATGATAGTAGAGATACCACTGATGATAGTAGAGGTACAGCTGATGATAGTAGAGGTACCACTGATGATAGTAGAGATACCACTGATGATAGTAGAGGTACCACTGATGATAGTAGAGATACCTACCACTGATGATAGTAGAGGTACCACTGATGATAGTAGAGATACCACTGATGATAGTAGAGGTACCACTGATGATAGTAGAGGTACCACTGATGATAGTAGAGGTACCACTGATGATAGTAGAGGTACCTACCACTAATTAAAGTAGGGGTACCACTGATGATAGTAGAGGTACCACTGATGATAGTAGAGGTACCACTGATGATAGTAGAGATACCACTGATGATAGTAGAGGTACCACTGATGATAGTAGAGATACCACTGATGATAGTAGAGATACCAGTGATGATAGTAGAGATACCACTGATGATAGTAGAGGTACCACTGATGATAGTAGAGGTACCACTGATGATAGTAGAGGTACCACTGATGATAGTAGAGATACCACTGATGATAGTAGAGGTACCTACCACTGATGATAGTAGAGGTACCACTGATGATAGTAGAGGTACCACTGATGATAGTAGAGGTACCACTGATGATAGTAGAGATACCACTGATGATAGTAGAGGTACCACTGACGATAGTAGAGGTACCACTGATGATAGTAGAGGTACCACTGATGATAGTAGAGGTACCACTGATGATAGTAGAGATACCACTGATGATAGTAGAGATACCACTGATGATAGTAGAGGTACCACTGATGATAGTAGAGATCCCACTGATGATAGTAGAGGTACCACTGATGATAGTAGAGGTACCACTGATGATAGTAGAGATACCACTGATGATAGTAGAGGTACCTACCACTGATGATAGTAGAGGTACCACTGATGATAGTAGAGGTACCACTGATGATAGTAGAGGTACCACTTATGATAGTAGAGGTACCACTGATGATAGTAGAGATACCACTGATGATAGTAGAGGTACCACTGATGATAGTAGAGGTACCACTGATGATAGTAGAGATACCACTGGTGATAGTAGAGGTACCTACCACTGATGATAGTAGAGGTACCACTGGTGATAGTAGAGGTACCACTGATGATAGTAGAGGTACCACTGATGATAGTAGAGATACTACTGATGATAGTAGAGGTACCACTGATGATAGTAGCGATACCAATGATGATAGTAGAGGTACCACTGATGATAGTAGAGGTACCACTGATGATAGTAGAGATACCACTGATGATATTAGAGATACCTACCACTGCTGATAGTAGAGGTACCACTGATGATAGTAGAGATACCTACCACTGATGATAGTAGAGGTACCACTGATGATAGTAGAGGTACCACTGATGATAGTAGAGTGACCACTGATGATAGTAGAGGTACCACTGATGATAGTAGAGATACCTACCATTGATGATAGTAGAGGTACCACTGATGATAGTAGAGATACCACTGATGATAGTATAGGTACCACTGATGATATTAGAGATACCACTGATGATAGTAGATGTACCACTGATGATAGTAGAGGTACCACTGATGATATTAGAGATACCACTGATGATAGTATAGGTACCACTGATGATAGTAGAGGTACCACTGATGATAGTAGAGATACCTACCACTGATGATAGTAGAGGTACCACTGATGATAGTAGAGATACCACTGATGATAGTAGAGGTACCACTGATGATAGTAGAGGTACCACTGATGATAGTAGAGGTACCACTGATGATAGTAGAGGTACCTACCACTAATTAAAGTAGGGGTACCACTGATGATAGTAGAGGTACCACTGATGATAGTAGAGGTACCACTGATGATAGTAGAGATACCACTGATGATAGTAGAGGTACCACTGATGATAGTAGAGATACCACTGATGATAGTAGAGATACCAGTGATGATAGTAGAGATACCACTGATGATAGTAGAGGTACCACTGATGATAGTAGAGGTACCACTGATGATAGTAGAGGTACCACTGATGATAGTAGAGATACCACTGATGATAGTAGAGGTACCTACCACTGATGATAGTAGAGGTACCACTGATGATAGTAGAGGTACCACTGATGATAGTAGAGGTACCACTGATGATAGTAGAGATACCACTGATGATAGTAGAGGTACCTACCACTGATGATAGTAGAGGTACCACTGATGATAGTAGAGGTACCACTGATGATAGTAGAGGTACCACTGATGATAGTAGAGATACCACTGATGATAGTAGAGGTACCACTGACGATAGTAGAGGTACCACTGATGATAGTAGAGGTACCACTGATGATAGTAGAGGTACCACTGATGATAGTAGAGATACCACTGATGATAGTAGAGATACCACTGATGATAGTAGAGGTACCACTGATGATAGTAGAGATACCACTGATGATAGTAGAGGTACCACTGATGATAGTAGAGATCCCACTGATGATAGTAGAGGTACCACTGATGATAGTAGAGATACCACTGATGATAGTAGAGATACCACTGATGATAGTAGAGGTACCACTGATGATAGTAGAGATACCACTGATGATAGTAGAGGTACCACTGATGATAGTAGAGGTACCACTGATGATAGTAGAGATACCACTGATGATAGTAGAGGTACCTACCACTGATGATAGTAGAGGTACCACTGATGATAGTAGAGGTACCACTGATGATAGTAGAGGTACCACTTATGATAGTAGAGGTACCACTGATGATAGTAGAGATACCACTGATGATAGTAGAGGTACCACTGATGATAGTAGAGGTACCACTGATGATAGTAGAGATACCACTGGTGATAGTAGAGGTACCTACCACTGATGATAGTAGAGGTACCACTGGTGATAGTAGAGGTACCACTGATGATAGTAGAGGTACCACTGATGATAGTAGAGATACCTACCACTGATGATAGTAGAGATACTACTGATGATAGTAGAGGTACCACTGATGATAGTAGCGATACCAATGATGATAGTAGAGGTACCACTGATGATAGTAGAGGTACCACTGATGATAGTAGAGATACCACTGATGATATTAGAGATACCTACCACTGATGATAGTAGAGGTACCACTGATGATAGTAGAGATACCTACCACTGATGATAGTAGAGGTACCACTGATGATAGTAGAGGTACCACTGATGATAGTAGAGTGACCACTGATGATAGTAGAGGTACCACTGATGATAGTAGAGATACCTACCATTGATGATAGTAGAGGTACCACTGATGATAGTAGAGATACCTACCACTGATGATAGTAGATGTACCACTGATGATAGTAGAGGTACCACTGATGATAGTAGAGGTACCACTGATGATATTAGAGATACCACTGATGATAGTATAGGTACCACTGATGATAGTAGAGGTACCACTGATGATAGTAGAGATACCTACCACTGATGATAGTAGAGGTACCACTGATGAGAGTAGAGATACCACTGATGATAGTAGAGGTACCACTGATGATAGTAGAGGTACCACTGATGATAGTAGAGGTACCACTGATGATAGTAGAGGTACCTACCACTAATTAAAGTAGGGGTACCACTGATGATAGTAGAGGTACCACTGATGATAGTAGAGGTACCACTGATGATAGTAGAGATACCACTGATGATAGTAGAGGTACCACTGATGATAGTAGAGATACCACTGATGATAGTAGAGATACCAGTGATGATAGTAGAGATACCACTGATGATAGTAGAGGTACCACTGATGATAGTAGAGGTACCACTGATGATAGTAGAGGTACCACTGATGATAGTAGAGATACCACTGATGATAGTAGAGGTACCTACCACTGATGATAGTAGAGGTACCACTGATGATAGTAGAGGTACCACTGATGATAGTAGAGGTACCACTGATGATAGTAGAGATACCACTGATGATAGTAGAGGTACCACTGCTGATAGTAGAGGTACCTACCACTGATGATAGTAGAGGTACCACTGATGATAGTAGAGGTACCACTGATGATAGTAGAGGTACCACTGATGATAGTAGAGATACCACTGATGATAGTAGAGATACCACTGATGATAGTAGAGGTACCACTGATGATAGTAGAGATACCACTGATGATAGTAGAGGTACCACTGATGATAGTAGAGGTACCACTGATGATAGTAGAGATACCACTGATGATAGTAGAGGTACCTACCACTGATGATAGTAGAGGTACCACTGATGATAGTAGAGGTACCACTGATGATAGTAGAGGTACCACTTATGATAGTAGAGGTACCACTGATGATAGTAGAGATACCACTGATGATAGTAGAGGTACCACTGATGATAGTAGAGGTACCACTGATGATAGTAGAGATACCACTGGCGATAGTAGAGGTACCTACCACTGATGATAGTAGAGGTACCACTGGTGATAGTAGAGGTACCACTGATGATAGTAGAGGTACCACTGATGATAGTAGAGATACCTACCACTGATGATAGTAGAGATACTACTGATGATAGTAGAGGTACCACTGATGATAGTAGCGATACCAATGATGATAGTAGATGTACCACTGATGATAGTAGAGGTACCACTGATGATAGTAGAGATACCACTGATGATATTAGAGATACCTACCACTGATGATAGTAGAGGTACCACTGATGATAGTAGAGATACCTACCACTGATGATAGTAGAGGTACCACTGATGATAGTAGAGGTACCACTGATGATAGTAGAGGTACCACTGATGATAGTAGAGGTACCACTGATGATAGTAGAGATACCTACCATTGATGATAGTAGAGGTACCACTGTTGATAGTAGAGGTACCACTGATGATAGTAGAGGTACCACTGATGATAGTAGAGGTACCTACCACTGATGATAGTAGAGGTACCACTGATGACAGTAAAGGTACCACTGATGATAGTAGAGATACCTAGCACTGATGATAGTAGAGATACCACTGGTGATAGTAGAGATACCACTGATGATAGTAGAACTCTTAATGATCGGCTATGAAAAGCCAACTGAGATTTATTCCTGATTATTATTTGACCATGCTTGTCATTTATGAACATTTTGAAAATCTTGGCTCTCTCTAATTTTCTCCTTCTCTCTTTCTTTCTCTCGGAGGACCTGAGCCCTAGGACCATACGTCGGGACTACCGGCCGTGGTGACTCCTTGCTGTCCCCAGTCCGCCTGGCCTTGCTGCTATTCCAGTTTCAACTGTTCTGCCTGCGGTCATGGAACCCCTACCTGTCCCAGACCTGCTGTTTTCAACTCTTAATGATCGGCTATGAAAAGCCAACTGAGATTTATTCCTGATTATTATTTGACCATGCTTGTCATTTATGGAAATTTTGAAAATCTTGGCTCTCTCTAATTTTCTCCTTCTCTCTTTCTTTCTCTCGGAGGACCTGGGCCCTAGGACCATGCGTCGGGACTGCCGCCCGTGGTGACTCCTTGCTGTCCCCAGTCCGCCTGGCCTTGCTGCTATTCCAGTTTCAGCTGTTCTGCCTGCGGTTATGGAACCGCCACCTGTCCCAGACCTGTTGTTTTTCAACTCTTGATGATCGGCTATGAAAAGCCAACTGAAAATTATTCATGATTATTATTTGACCATGCTTGTCACTTATGAACATTTTTGAACATCTTGGCATAGTTCTGTTATAATCTCCACCCGGCACAGCCAGAAGAGGACTGGCCACCCCTCATAGCCTGGTTCCTCTCTAGGTTTCTTCCTAGGTTTTGGCCTTTCTAGGGAGTTTTTCCTAGACACCGTGCTTCTACACCTGCATTACTAGCTGTTTGGGGTTTTAGGCTGGGTGTCTGTACAGCACTTCGAGATATTAGCTGATGTACGAAGGGCTATATAAAATAAAATTGATTGATTGATTGAGGTACCACTGATGATATTAGAGATACCACTGATGATAGTATAGGTACCACTGATGATAGTAGAGATACCTACCACTGATGATAGTAGAGGTACCACTGATGATAGTAGAGGTACCACTGGTGATAGTAGAGGTACCACTGATGATAGTAGAGATACCACTGATGATAGTAGAGGTACCACTGATGATAGTAGAGATACCACTGATGATAGTAGAGGTACCACTGATGATAGTAGAGTGACCACTGATGATAGTAGAGGTACCACTGATGATAGTAGAGATACCTACCATTGATGATAGTAGAGGTACCACTGATGATAGTAGAGATACCTACCACTGATGATAGTAGATGTACCACTGATGATAGTAGAGGTACCACTGATGATAGTAGAGGTACCACTGATGATATTAGAGATACCACTGATGATAGTATAGGTACCACTGATGATAGTAGAGGTACCACTGATGATAGTAGAGATACCTACCACTGATGATAGTAGAGGTACCACTGATGATAGTAGAGATACCACTGATGATAGTAGAGGTACCACTGATGATAGTAGAGGTACCACTGATGATAGTAGAGGTACCACTGATGATAGTAGAGGTACCTACCACTAATTAAAGTAGGGGTACCACTGATGATAGTAGAGGTACCACTGATGATAGTAGAGGTACCACTGATGATAGTAGAGATACCACTGATGATAGTAGAGGTACCACTGATGATAGTAGAGATACCACTGATGATAGTAGAGATACCAGTGATGATAGTAGAGATACCACTGATGATAGTAGAGGTACCACTGATGATAGTAGAGGTACCACTGATGATAGTAGAGGTACCACTGATGATAGTAGAGATACCACTGATGATAGTAGAGGTACCTACCACTGATGATAGTAGAGGTACCACTGATGATAGTAGAGGTACCACTGATGATAGTAGAGGTACCACTGATGATAGTAGAGATACCACTGATGATAGTAGAGGTACCTACCACTGATGATAGTAGAGGTACCACTGATGATAGTAGAGGTACCACTGATGATAGTAGAGGTACCACTGATGATAGTAGAGATACCACTGATGATAGTAGAGGTACCACTGACGATAGTAGAGGTACCACTGATGATAGTAGAGGTACCACTGATGATAGTAGAGGTACCACTGATGATAGTAGAGATACCACTGATGATAGTAGAGATACCACTGATGATAGTAGAGGTACCACTGATGATAGTAGAGATACCACTGATGATAGTAGAGGTACCACTGATGATAGTAGAGGTACCACTGATGATAGTAGAGATACCACTGATGATAGTAGAGGTACCTACCACTGATGATAGTAGAGGTACCACTGATGATAGTAGAGGTACCACTGATGATAGTAGAGGTACCACTTATGATAGTAGAGGTACCACTGATGATAGTAGAGATACCACTGATGATAGTAGAGGTACCACTGATGATAGTAGAGGTACCACTGATGATAGTAGAGATACCACTGGTGATAGTAGAGGTACCTACCACTGATGATAGTAGAGGTACCACTGGTGATAGTAGAGGTACCACTGATGATAGTAGAGGTACCACTGATGATAGTAGAGATACCTACCACTGATGATAGTAGAGATACTACTGATGATAGTAGAGGTACCACTGATGATAGTAGCGATACCAATGATGATAGTAGAGGTACCACTGATGATAGTAGAGGTACCACTGATGATAGTAGAGATACCACTGATGATATTAGAGATACCTACCACTGATGATAGTAGAGGTACCACTGATGATAGTAGAGATACCTACCACTGATGATAGTAGAGGTACCACTGATGATAGTAGAGGTACCACTGATGATAGTAGAGTGACCACTGATGATAGTAGAGGTACCACTGATGATAGTAGAGATACCTACCATTGATGATAGTAGAGGTACCACTGATGATAGTAGAGATACCTACCACTGATGATAGTAGATGTACCACTGATGATAGTAGAGGTACCACTGATGATAGTAGAGGTACCACTGATGATATTAGAGATACCACTGATGATAGTATAGGTACCACTGATGATAGTAGAGGTACCACTGATGATAGTAGAGATACCTACCACTGATGATAGTAGAGGTACCACTGATGAGAGTAGAGATACCACTGATGATAGTAGAGGTACCACTGATGATAGTAGAGGTACCACTGATGATAGTAGAGGTACCACTGATGATAGTAGAGGTACCTACCACTAATTAAAGTAGGGGTACCACTGATGATAGTAGAGGTACCACTGATGATAGTAGAGGTACCACTGATGATAGTAGAGATACCACTGATGATAGTAGAGGTACCACTGATGATAGTAGAGATACCACTGATGATAGTAGAGATACCAGTGATGATAGTAGAGATACCACTGATGATAGTAGAGGTACCACTGATGATAGTAGAGGTACCACTGATGATAGTAGAGGTACCACTGATGATAGTAGAGATACCACTGATGATAGTAGAGGTACCTACCACTGATGATAGTAGAGGTACCACTGATGATAGTAGAGGTACCACTGATGATAGTAGAGGTACCACTGATGATAGTAGAGATACCACTGATGATAGTAGAGGTACCACTGATGATAGTAGAGGTACCTACCACTGATGATAGTAGAGGTACCACTGATGATAGTAGAGGTACCACTGATGATAGTAGAGGTACCACTGATGATAGTAGAGATACCACTGATGATAGTAGAGATACCACTGATGATAGTAGAGGTACCACTGATGATAGTAGAGATACCACTGATGATAGTAGAGGTACCACTGATGATAGTAGAGGTACCACTGATGATAGTAGAGATACCACTGATGATAGTAGAGGTACCTACCACTGATGATAGTAGAGGTACCACTGATGATAGTAGAGGTACCACTGATGATAGTAGAGGTACCACTTATGATAGTAGAGGTACCACTGATGATAGTAGAGATACCACTGATGATAGTAGAGGTACCACTGATGATAGTAGAGGTACCACTGATGATAGTAGAGATACCACTGGCGATAGTAGAGGTACCTACCACTGATGATAGTAGAGGTACCACTGGTGATAGTAGAGGTACCACTGATGATAGTAGAGGTACCACTGATGATAGTAGAGATACCTACCACTGATGATAGTAGAGATACTACTGATGATAGTAGAGGTACCACTGATGATAGTAGCGATACCAATGATGATAGTAGATGTACCACTGATGATAGTAGAGGTACCACTGATGATAGTAGAGATACCACTGATGATATTAGAGATACCTACCACTGATGATAGTAGAGGTACCACTGATGATAGTAGAGATACCTACCACTGATGATAGTAGAGGTACCACTGATGATAGTAGAGGTACCACTGATGATAGTAGAGGTACCACTGATGATAGTAGAGGTACCACTGATGATAGTAGAGATACCTACCATTGATGATAGTAGAGGTACCACTGTTGATAGTAGAGGTACCACTGATGATAGTAGAGGTACCACTGATGATAGTAGAGGTACCTACCACTGATGATAGTAGAGGTACCACTGATGACAGTAAAGGTACCACTGATGATAGTAGAGATACCTAGCACTGATGATAGTAGAGATACCACTGGTGATAGTAGAGATACCACTGATGATAGTAGAACTCTTAATGATCGGCTATGAAAAGCCAACTGAGATTTATTCCTGATTATTATTTGACCATGCTTGTCATTTATGAACATTTTGAAAATCTTGGCTCTCTCTAATTTTCTCCTTCTCTCTTTCTTTCTCTCGGAGGACCTGAGCCCTAGGACCATACGTCGGGACTACCGGCCGTGGTGACTCCTTGCTGTCCCCAGTCCGCCTGGCCTTGCTGCTATTCCAGTTTCAACTGTTCTGCCTGCGGTCATGGAACCCCTACCTGTCCCAGACCTGCTGTTTTCAACTCTTAATGATCGGCTATGAAAAGCCAACTGAGATTTATTCCTGATTATTATTTGACCATGCTTGTCATTTATGGAAATTTTGAAAATCTTGGCTCTCTCTAATTTTCTCCTTCTCTCTTTTCTTTCTCTCGGAGGACCTGGGCCCTAGGACCATGCGTCGGGACTGCCGCCCGTGGTGACTCCTTGCTGTCCCCAGTCCGCCTGGCCTTGCTGCTATTCCAGTTTCAGCTGTTCTGCCTGCGGTTATGGAACCGCCACCTGTCCCAGACCTGTTGTTTTTCAACTCTTGATGATCGGCTATGAAAAGCCAACTGAAAATTATTCATGATTATTATTTGACCATGCTTGTCACTTATGAACATTTTTGAACATCTTGGCATAGTTCTGTTATAATCTCCACCCGGCACAGCCAGAAGAGGACTGGCCACCCCTCATAGCCTGGTTCCTCTCTAGGTTTCTTCCTAGGTTTTGGCCTTTCTAGGGAGTTTTTCCTAGACACCGTGCTTCTACACCTGCATTACTAGCTGTTTGGGGTTTTAGGCTGGGTGTCTGTACAGCACTTCGAGATATTAGCTGATGTACGAAGGGCTATATAAAATAAAATTGATTGATTGATTGAGGTACCACTGATGATATTAGAGATACCACTGATGATAGTATAGGTACCACTGATGATAGTAGAGATACCTACCACTGATGATAGTAGAGGTACCACTGATGATAGTAGAGATACCACTGATGATAGTAGAGGTACCACTGATGATAGTAGAGGTACCACTGATGATAGTAGAGGTACCACTGATGATAGTAGAGGTACCTACCACTAATTAAAGTAGGGGTACCACTGATGATAGTAGAGAACCACTGATGATAGTAGAGGTACCAGTGATGATAGTAGAGATACCACTGATGATAGTAGAGGTACCACTGATGATAGTAGAGATACCACTGATGATAGTAGAGATACCAGTGATGATAGTAGAGATACCACTGATGATAGTAGAGGTACCACTGATGATAGTAGAGGTACCACTGATGATAGTAGAGGTACCACTGATGATAGTAGAGATACCACTGATGATAGTAGAGGTACCTACCACTGATGATAGTAGAGGTACCACTGATGATAGTAGAGGTACCACTGGTGATAGTAGAGGTACCACTGATGATAGTAGAGATACCACTGATGATAGTAGAGGTACCACTGATGATAGTAGAGATTCCTACCACTGATGATAGTAGAGGTACCACTGATGATAGTAGAGATACCACTGATGATAGTAGAGGTACCATTGATGATAGTAGAGATACCACTGATGATAGTAGAGGTACCACTGATGATAGTAGAGATACCTACCACTGATGATAGTAGAGGTACCACTGATGATAGTAGAGATACCTACCATTGATGATAGTAGAGGTACCACTGATGATAGTAGAGATACCTACCACTGATGATAGTAGATGTACCACTGATGATAGTAGAGGTACCACTGATGATAGTAGAGGTACCACTGATGATATTAGAGATACCACTGATGATAGTATAGGTACCACTGATGATAGTAGAGGTACCACTGATGATAGTAGAGATACCTACCACTGATGATAGTAGAGGTACCACTGATGAGAGTAGAGATACCACTGATGATAGTAGAGGTACCACTGATGATAGTAGAGGTACCACTGATGATAGTAGAGGTACCACTGATGATAGTAGAGGTACCTACCACTAATTAAAGTAGGGGTACCACTGATGATAGTAGAGGTACCACTGATGATAGTAGAGGTACCACTGATGATAGTAGAGATACCACTGATGATAGTAGAGGTACCACTGATGATAGTAGAGATACCACTGATGATAGTAGAGATACCAGTGATGATAGTAGAGATACCACTGATGATAGTAGAGGTACCACTGATGATAGTAGAGGTACCACTGATGATAGTAGAGGTACCACTGATGATAGTAGAGATACCACTGATGATAGTAGAGGTACCTACCACTGATGATAGTAGAGGTACCACTGATGATAGTAGAGGTACCACTGATGATAGTAGAGGTACCACTGATGATAGTAGAGATACCACTGATGATAGTAGAGGTACCACTGCTGATAGTAGAGGTACCTACCACTGATGATAGTAGAGGTACCACTGATGATAGTAGAGGTACCACTGATGATAGTAGAGGTACCACTGATGATAGTAGAGATACCACTGATGATAGTAGAGATACCACTGATGATAGTAGAGGTACCACTGATGATAGTAGAGATACCACTGATGATAGTAGAGGTACCACTGATGATAGTAGAGGTACCACTGATGATAGTAGAGATACCACTGATGATAGTAGAGGTACCTACCACTGATGATAGTAGAGGTACCACTGATGATAGTAGAGGTACCACTGATGATAGTAGAGGTACCACTTATGATAGTAGAGGTACCACTGATGATAGTAGAGATACCACTGATGATAGTAGAGGTACCACTGATGATAGTAGAGGTACCACTGATGATAGTAGAGATACCACTGGCGATAGTAGAGGTACCTACCACTGATGATAGTAGAGGTACCACTGGTGATAGTAGAGGTACCACTGATGATAGTAGAGGTACCACTGATGATAGTAGAGATACCTACCACTGATGATAGTAGAGATACTACTGATGATAGTAGAGGTACCACTGATGATAGTAGCGATACCAATGATGATAGTAGATGTACCACTGATGATAGTAGAGGTACCACTGATGATAGTAGAGATACCACTGATGATATTAGAGATACCTACCACTGATGATAGTAGAGGTACCACTGATGATAGTAGAGATACCTACCACTGATGATAGTAGAGGTACCACTGATGATAGTAGAGGTACCACTGATGATAGTAGAGGTACCACTGATGATAGTAGAGGTACCACTGATGATAGTAGAGATACCTACCATTGATGATAGTAGAGGTACCACTGTTGATAGTAGAGGTACCACTGATGATAGTAGAGGTACCACTGATGATAGTAGAGGTACCTACCACTGATGATAGTAGAGGTACCACTGATGACAGTAAAGGTACCACTGATGATAGTAGAGATACCTAGCACTGATGATAGTAGAGATACCACTGGTGATAGTAGAGATACCACTGATGATAGTAGAACTCTTAATGATCGGCTATGAAAAGCCAACTGAGATTTATTCCTGATTATTATTTGACCATGCTTGTCATTTATGAACATTTTGAAAATCTTGGCTCTCTCTAATTTTCTCCTTCTCTCTTTCTTTCTCTCGGAGGACCTGAGCCCTAGGACCATACGTCGGGACTACCGGCCGTGGTGACTCCTTGCTGTCCCCAGTCCGCCTGGCCTTGCTGCTATTCCAGTTTCAACTGTTCTGCCTGCGGTCATGGAACCCCTACCTGTCCCAGACCTGCTGTTTTCAACTCTTAATGATCGGCTATGAAAAGCCAACTGAGATTTATTCCTGATTATTATTTGACCATGCTTGTCATTTATGGAAATTTTGAAAATCTTGGCTCTCTCTAATTTTCTCCTTCTCTCTTTCTTTCTCTCGGAGGACCTGGGCCCTAGGACCATGCGTCGGGACTGCCGCCCGTGGTGACTCCTTGCTGTCCCCAGTCCGCCTGGCCTTGCTGCTATTCCAGTTTCAGCTGTTCTGCCTGCGGTTATGGAACCGCCACCTGTCCCAGACCTGTTGTTTTTCAACTCTTGATGATCGGCTATGAAAAGCCAACTGAAAATTATTCATGATTATTATTTGACCATGCTTGTCACTTATGAACATTTTTGAACATCTTGGCATAGTTCTGTTATAATCTCCACCCGGCACAGCCAGAAGAGGACTGGCCACCCCTCATAGCCTGGTTCCTCTCTAGGTTTCTTCCTAGGTTTTGGCCTTTCTAGGGAGTTTTTCCTAGACACCGTGCTTCTACACCTGCATTACTAGCTGTTTGGGGTTTTAGGCTGGGTGTCTGTACAGCACTTCGAGATATTAGCTGATGTACGAAGGGCTATATAAAATAAAATTGATTGATTGATTGAGGTACCACTGATGATATTAGAGATACCACTGATGATAGTATAGGTACCACTGATGATAGTAGAGATACCTACCACTGATGATAGTAGAGGTACCACTGATGATAGTAGAGGTACCACTGGTGATAGTAGAGGTACCACTGATGATAGTAGAGATACCACTGATGATAGTAGAGGTACCACTGATGATAGTAGAGATACCACTGATGATAGTAGAGGTACCACTGATGATAGTAGAGTGACCACTGATGATAGTAGAGGTACCACTGATGATAGTAGAGATACCTACCATTGATGATAGTAGAGGTACCACTGATGATAGTAGAGATACCTACCACTGATGATAGTAGATGTACCACTGATGATAGTAGAGGTACCACTGATGATAGTAGAGGTACCACTGATGATATTAGAGATACCACTGATGATAGTATAGGTACCACTGATGATAGTAGAGGTACCACTGATGATAGTAGAGATACCTACCACTGATGATAGTAGAGGTACCACTGATGATAGTAGAGATACCACTGATGATAGTAGAGGTACCACTGATGATAGTAGAGGTACCACTGATGATAGTAGAGGTACCACTGATGATAGTAGAGGTACCTACCACTAATTAAAGTAGGGGTACCACTGATGATAGTAGAGGTACCACTGATGATAGTAGAGGTACCACTGATGATAGTAGAGATACCACTGATGATAGTAGAGGTACCACTGATGATAGTAGAGATACCACTGATGATAGTAGAGATACCAGTGATGATAGTAGAGATACCACTGATGATAGTAGAGGTACCACTGATGATAGTAGAGGTACCACTGATGATAGTAGAGGTACCACTGATGATAGTAGAGATACCACTGATGATAGTAGAGGTACCTACCACTGATGATAGTAGAGGTACCACTGATGATAGTAGAGGTACCACTGATGATAGTAGAGGTACCACTGATGATAGTAGAGATACCACTGATGATAGTAGAGGTACCTACCACTGATGATAGTAGAGGTACCACTGATGATAGTAGAGGTACCACTGATGATAGTAGAGGTACCACTGATGATAGTAGAGATACCACTGATGATAGTAGAGGTACCACTGACGATAGTAGAGGTACCACTGATGATAGTAGAGGTACCACTGATGATAGTAGAGGTACCACTGATGATAGTAGAGATACCACTGATGATAGTAGAGATACCACTGATGATAGTAGAGGTACCACTGATGATAGTAGAGATACCACTGATGATAGTAGAGGTACCACTGATGATAGTAGAGGTACCACTGATGATAGTAGAGATACCACTGATGATAGTAGAGGTACCTACCACTGATGATAGTAGAGGTACCACTGATGATAGTAGAGGTACCACTGATGATAGTAGAGGTACCACTTATGATAGTAGAGGTACCACTGATGATAGTAGAGATACCACTGATGATAGTAGAGGTACCACTGATGATAGTAGAGGTACCACTGATGATAGTAGAGATACCACTGGTGATAGTAGAGGTACCTACCACTGATGATAGTAGAGGTACCACTGGTGATAGTAGAGGTACCACTGATGATAGTAGAGGTACCACTGATGATAGTAGAGATACCTACCACTGATGATAGTAGAGATACTACTGATGATAGTAGAGGTACCACTGATGATAGTAGCGATACCAATGATGATAGTAGAGGTACCACTGATGATAGTAGAGGTACCACTGATGATAGTAGAGATACCACTGATGATATTAGAGATACCTACCACTGATGATAGTAGAGGTACCACTGATGATAGTAGAGATACCTACCACTGATGATAGTAGAGGTACCACTGATGATAGTAGAGGTACCACTGATGATAGTAGAGTGACCACTGATGATAGTAGAGGTACCACTGATGATAGTAGAGATACCTACCATTGATGATAGTAGAGGTACCACTGATGATAGTAGAGATACCTACCACTGATGATAGTAGATGTACCACTGATGATAGTAGAGGTACCACTGATGATAGTAGAGGTACCACTGATGATATTAGAGATACCACTGATGATAGTATAGGTACCACTGATGATAGTAGAGGTACCACTGATGATAGTAGAGATACCTACCACTGATGATAGTAGAGGTACCACTGATGAGAGTAGAGATACCACTGATGATAGTAGAGGTACCACTGATGATAGTAGAGGTACCACTGATGATAGTAGAGGTACCACTGATGATAGTAGAGGTACCTACCACTAATTAAAGTAGGGGTACCACTGATGATAGTAGAGGTACCACTGATGATAGTAGAGGTACCACTGATGATAGTAGAGATACCACTGATGATAGTAGAGGTACCACTGATGATAGTAGAGATACCACTGATGATAGTAGAGATACCAGTGATGATAGTAGAGATACCACTGATGATAGTAGAGGTACCACTGATGATAGTAGAGGTACCACTGATGATAGTAGAGGTACCACTGATGATAGTAGAGATACCACTGATGATAGTAGAGGTACCTACCACTGATGATAGTAGAGGTACCACTGATGATAGTAGAGGTACCACTGATGATAGTAGAGGTACCACTGATGATAGTAGAGATACCACTGATGATAGTAGAGGTACCACTGATGATAGTAGAGGTACCTACCACTGATGATAGTAGAGGTACCACTGATGATAGTAGAGGTACCACTGATGATAGTAGAGGTACCACTGATGATAGTAGAGATACCACTGATGATAGTAGAGATACCACTGATGATAGTAGAGGTACCACTGATGATAGTAGAGATACCACTGATGATAGTAGAGGTACCACTGATGATAGTAGAGGTACCACTGATGATAGTAGAGATACCACTGATGATAGTAGAGGTACCTACCACTGATGATAGTAGAGGTACCACTGATGATAGTAGAGGTACCACTGATGATAGTAGAGGTACCACTTATGATAGTAGAGGTACCACTGATGATAGTAGAGATACCACTGATGATAGTAGAGGTACCACTGATGATAGTAGAGGTACCACTGATGATAGTAGAGATACCACTGGCGATAGTAGAGGTACCTACCACTGATGATAGTAGAGGTACCACTGGTGATAGTAGAGGTACCACTGATGATAGTAGAGGTACCACTGATGATAGTAGAGATACCTACCACTGATGATAGTAGAGATACTACTGATGATAGTAGAGGTACCACTGATGATAGTAGCGATACCAATGATGATAGTAGATGTACCACTGATGATAGTAGAGGTACCACTGATGATAGTAGAGATACCACTGATGATATTAGAGATACCTACCACTGATGATAGTAGAGGTACCACTGATGATAGTAGAGATACCTACCACTGATGATAGTAGAGGTACCACTGATGATAGTAGAGGTACCACTGATGATAGTAGAGGTACCACTGATGATAGTAGAGGTACCACTGATGATAGTAGAGATACCTACCATTGATGATAGTAGAGGTACCACTGTTGATAGTAGAGGTACCACTGATGATAGTAGAGGTACCACTGATGATAGTAGAGGTACCTACCACTGATGATAGTAGAGGTACCACTGATGACAGTAAAGGTACCACTGATGATAGTAGAGATACCTAGCACTGATGATAGTAGAGATACCACTGGTGATAGTAGAGATACCACTGATGATAGTAGAACTCTTAATGATCGGCTATGAAAAGCCAACTGAGATTTATTCCTGATTATTATTTGACCATGCTTGTCATTTATGAACATTTTGAAAATCTTGGCTCTCTCTAATTTTCTCCTTCTCTCTTTCTTTCTCTCGGAGGACCTGAGCCCTAGGACCATACGTCGGGACTACCGGCCGTGGTGACTCCTTGCTGTCCCCAGTCCGCCTGGCCTTGCTGCTATTCCAGTTTCAACTGTTCTGCCTGCGGTCATGGAACCCCTACCTGTCCCAGACCTGCTGTTTTCAACTCTTAATGATCGGCTATGAAAAGCCAACTGAGATTTATTCCTGATTATTATTTGACCATGCTTGTCATTTATGGAAATTTTGAAAATCTTGGCTCTCTCTAATTTTCTCCTTCTCTCTTTCTTTCTCTCGGAGGACCTGGGCCCTAGGACCATGCGTCGGGACTGCCGCCCGTGGTGACTCCTTGCTGTCCCCAGTCCGCCTGGCCTTGCTGCTATTCCAGTTTCAGCTGTTCTGCCTGCGGTTATGGAACCGCCACCTGTCCCAGACCTGTTGTTTTTCAACTCTTGATGATCGGCTATGAAAAGCCAACTGAAAATTATTCATGATTATTATTTGACCATGCTTGTCACTTATGAACATTTTTGAACATCTTGGCATAGTTCTGTTATAATCTCCACCCGGCACAGCCAGAAGAGGACTGGCCACCCCTCATAGCCTGGTTCCTCTCTAGGTTTCTTCCTAGGTTTTGGCCTTTCTAGGGAGTTTTTCCTAGACACCGTGCTTCTACACCTGCATTACTAGCTGTTTGGGGTTTTAGGCTGGGTGTCTGTACAGCACTTCGAGATATTAGCTGATGTACGAAGGGCTATATAAAATAAAATTGATTGATTGATTGAGGTACCACTGATGATATTAGAGATACCACTGATGATAGTATAGGTACCACTGATGATAGTAGAGATACCTACCACTGATGATAGTAGAGGTACCACTGATGATAGTAGAGATACCACTGATGATAGTAGAGGTACCACTGATGATAGTAGAGGTACCACTGATGATAGTAGAGGTACCACTGATGATAGTAGAGGTACCTACCACTAATTAAAGTAGGGGTACCACTGATGATAGTAGAGAACCACTGATGATAGTAGAGGTACCAGTGATGATAGTAGAGATACCACTGATGATAGTAGAGGTACCACTGATGATAGTAGAGATACCACTGATGATAGTAGAGATACCAGTGATGATAGTAGAGATACCACTGATGATAGTAGAGGTACCACTGATGATAGTAGAGGTACCACTGATGATAGTAGAGGTACCACTGATGATAGTAGAGATACCACTGATGATAGTAGAGGTACCTACCACTGATGATAGTAGAGGTACCACTGATGATAGTAGAGGTACCACTGGTGATAGTAGAGGTACCACTGATGATAGTAGAGATACCACTGATGATAGTAGAGGTACCACTGATGATAGTAGAGATTCCTACCACTGATGATAGTAGAGGTACCACTGATGATAGTAGAGATACCACTGATGATAGTAGAGGTACCATTGATGATAGTAGAGATACCACTGATGATAGTAGAGGTACCACTGATGATAGTAGAGATACCTACCACTGATGATAGTAGAGGTACCACTGATGATAGTAGAGGTACCACTGATGATAGTAGAGGTACCACTGATGATAGTAGAGATACCACTGATGATAGTAGAGGTACCACTTATGATAGTAGAGGTACCACTGATGATAGTAGAGATACCACTGATGATAGTAGAGGTACCTACCACTGATGATAGTAGAGGTACCACTGATGATAGTAGAGGTACCACTGATGATAGTAGAGGTACCACTGATGATAGTAGAGGTACCACTGATGATAGTAGAGATACCACTGATGATAGTAGAGGTACCACTGATGATAGTAGAGGTACCACTGATGATAGTATAGATACCACTGGTGATAGTAGAGGTACCTACCACTGATGATAGTAGAGGTACCACTGGTGATAGTAGAGGTACCACTGATGATAGTAGAGGTACCACTGATGATAGTAGAGATACCTACCACTGATGATAGTAGAGATACTACTGATGATAGTAGAGGCACCACTGATGATAGTAGCGATACCAATGATGATAGTAGAGGTACCACTGATGATAGTAGAGGTACCACTGATGATAGTAGAGATACCACTGATGCTATTAGAGATACCTACCACTGATGATAGTAGAGGTACCACTGATGATAGTAGAGGTACCACTGATGATAGTAGAGGTACCACTGATGATAGTAGAGGTACCACTGATGATAGTAGAGGTACCACTGATGATAGTAGAGATACCTACCATTGATGATAGTAGAGGTACCACTGTTGATAGTAGAGGTACCACTGATGATAGTAGAGGTACCACTGATGATAGTAGAGGTACCTACCACTGATGATAGTAGAGGTACCACTGATGACAGTAAAGGTACCACTGATGATAGTAGAGATACCTACCACTGATGATAGTAGAGATACCACTGATGATAGTAGAGGTACCACTGATGACAGTAGAGATACCACTGATGATAGTAGAGATACCTACCACTGATGATAGTAGAGGTACCACTGATGACAGTAAAGGTACCACTGATGATAGTAGAGATACCTACCACTGATGATAGTAGAGATACCACTGATGATAGTAGAGATACCTACCAATGATGATAGTAGAGATACCTCTATGCACACATAAACACACACAAATAATTTAGAAAATATAAAATGTCACTTGTTCCTCAGAATTATTTTTAATAAGCTATTATTGTTATCCTCATACATTTTATATTATTTTACAAAACAGTAAAGTACACCAAAAATACACCATAGTTACACTACATGTGGAAAGGACGTATCACCATACGAAGGAGGAATGCGATGTTTACCGTGAATCCCTGATACTTTTACTTTACACAATATTTACATTGTTGTGTCGAGCTAACAATGTGCCTCACTGTGGTAGGGCTGGAAGGAAACTGCAGAAAACAGAGACATGTTTACAGTATTAGCATTGAGGGTGCGTTCCCAGTCACAATTCCTGGAGAGGGTTTTTTAACATCTCAGGCAGCTCATAAATATGACATATTGTAATCTTCTGAGATGTGCATCATGACTGCAAAAACAGACCACCTGGAACACACCCAGTGTGTGTCAAGCAGCAGACCCAGACCGTTCAGGAGAAGTCCTGGTGAACTCCACAGCATGCAGAGGAAAGTGGAGGAGGAGGGGACTAGGGACACACAGTGACTGTCTGTAGAGGAGGAGGGGACTAGGGACACACAGTGACTGTCTGTGGAGGAGGAGGGGACTAGGGACACACAGTGACTGTCTGTAGAGAAGGAGGGACTAGGGACACACAGGAGGAGGAGGGACTAGGGACACACAGTGACTGTCTGTAGAGGAGGAGGGGACTAGGGACACACAGTGACTGTCTGTGGAGGAGGAGGGACTAGGGACACACAGGAGGAGGAGGGACTAGGGACACACAGTGACTGTCTGTGAGACCAGAAACAGACAGCATTCGTAGAACCAGAGCCATATATTTAGCCTGATATTGGTCTATGTATGGCTCTGCGTAAGGCCTTTACAACACATGCATGGTCTGTCATCTGTAACAGTATAGCTAGTTATTCACACAGATGAGAAAACAAGGATTTCACGCTGTTATGTTTGTGAGAATGGGAATATGTTCCAGAGTGTTCTGAAAGTACTGTCTGGAACACAGTGAATTAGATGAGGAAGTGGAGCCATTTTGAAAGTACTGTCTGGAACACAGTGAATTAGATGAGGAAGTGGAGCCATTCTGAAAGTACTGTCTGGAACACAGTGAATTAGATGAGGAAGTGGAGCCATTTTGAAAGTACTGTCTGGAACACAGTGAATTAGATGAGGAAGTGGAGCCATTCTGAAAGTACTGTCTGGAACACAGTGAATTAGATGAGGAAGTGGAGCCATTTTGAAAGTACTGTCTGGAACACAGTGAATTAGATGAGGAAGTGGAGCCATTCTGAAAGTACTGTCTGGAACACAGTGAATTAGATGAGGAAGTGGAGCCATTCTGAAAGTACTGTCTGGAACACAGTGAATTAGATGAGGAAGTGGAGCCATTTTGAAAGTACTGTCTGGAACACAGTGAATTAGATGAGGAAGTGGAGCCATTTTGAAAGTACTGTCTGGAACACAGTGAATTAGATGAGGAAGTGGAGCCATTTTGAAAGTACTGTCTGGAACACAGTGAATTATAGATGAGGAAGTGGAGCCATTTTGAAAGTACTGTCAGGAACACAGTGAATTAGATGAGGAAGTGGAGCCATTTTGAAAGTACTGTCTGGAACACAGTGAATTAGATGAGGAAGTGAAGCCATTTTGAAAGTACTGTCTGGAACACAGTGAATTAGATGAGGAAGTGGAGCCATTTTGAAAGTACTGTCTGGAACACAGTGAATTAGATGAGGAAGTGGAGCCATTTTGAAAGTACTGTCTGGAACACAGTGAATTAGATGAGGAAGTGGAGCCATTTTGAAAGTACTGTCTGGAACACAGTGAATTAGATGAGGAAGTGGAGCCATTTTGAAAGTACTGTCTGGAACACAGTGAATTAGATGAGGAAGTGGAGCCATTTTGAAAGTACTGTCTGGAACACAGTGAATTAACTCATAATTTCATAATGATTGGCAGTGCTGTTTATAGGCAGATGGGAAGGAAGCATCCCTTGATATTAGTGGCATAGTTACTGACCCCTCTCCATTAAAAACTCTGCAGAGAGATTCTAGTGCAGAAACCTCAGTCCTCACTATCTAGTGTTGTAGGCTATAAAAGGCAATAAAAAAACATGAACATTACTAGGCTTCGTTCCTAACGGTACCCTATTCCCTATGTAGTGCACTGCTTTTGAGCTGAGCTGTATGCACCCTGGTCAAATGTAGTGCACTACTACCCTATAGACCTTGGTCAAAAGTAGTGCACTACGTAGGGAATATGGTACCATTTGAGGCACACTTCTAATCTGGAATCCCAAACACTCTTTGCATAGACTAAAATTAGTTCCAGAGAGTTTTCAATAGTTTTCAATCTCCTCTCTGTCTTTTCAGGAGTTTTCAATCTCCTCTCTGTCTTTTCAGGAGTTTTCAATAGTTTTCAATATCCTCTCTGTCTTTTCAGGAGTTTTCAATAGTTTTCAATCTCCTCTCTGTCTTTTCAGGAGTTTTCAATAGTTCTCAATCTCTCTGTCTTTTCAATAGTTTTCAGTCTCCTTTGTCTTTTCAGGAGTTTTCAATAGTTTTCAATCTCCTCTCTGTCTATTCAGGAGTTTCACTAGTTGTGGACATTGTAGTTGTGTGTCAATGTGAAAGTACTATTGACTCTATGTACTTGGCGTCTGGTATAAAAAAACGGCAGTTCACTTTACATCTGATATTGCCTTGTTGAAGCAAGTCGATTGAAGCAAGTCGATTGAAGCAAGTTGAGTGCTGCTGGGTTTAGTTTGGAACCTTTCCCTGGGTTTAGTTTGGAACCGTTCCCAGGGTTTAGTTTGGAACCGTTCCCTGGGTTTAGTTTGGAACCGTTCCCTGGGTTTAGTTTGGAACCGTTCCCAGGGTTTAGTTTGGAACTGTTCCCTGGGTTTAGTTTGGAACCGTTCCCTGGGTTTAGTTTGGAACCGTTCCCTGGGTTTAGTTTGGAACCGTTCCCTGGGTTTAGTTTGGAACCGTTCCCTGGGTTTAGTTTGGAACCGTTCCCAGGGTTTAGTTTGGAACCGTTCCCTGGGTTTAGTTTGGAACCGTTCCCTGGGTTTAGTTTGGAACCGTTCCCTGGGTTTAGTTTAGAACCGTTCCCTGGGTTTAGTTGGGAACCGTTCCCTGGGTTTAGTTTGAAACCGTTCCCTGGGTTTAGTTTGGAACCGTTCCCTGGGTTTAGTTTGGAACCGTTCCCTGGGTTTAGTTTAGAACCGTTCCCTGGGTTTAGTTTGGAACCTTTCCCTGGGTTTAGTTTGGAACCGTTCCCTGGGTTTAGTTTGGAACCGTTCCCTGGGTTTAGTTTGGAACCGTTCCCTGGGTTTAGTTTGGAACCGTTCCCTGGGTTTAGTTTGGAACCGTTCCCTGGGTTTAGTTTGGAACCGTTCCCTGGGTTTAGTTTGGAACCGTTCCCAGGGTTTAGTTTAGAACCGTTCCCTGGGTTTAGTTTAGAACCGTTCCCTGGGTTTAGTTTGGAACCGTTCCCTGGGTTTAGTTTAGAACCGTTCCCTGGGTTTAGTTTGGAACCTTTCCCTGGGTTTAGTTTGGAACCGTTCCCTGGGTTTAGTTTGGAACCGTTCCCTGGGTTTAGTTTGGAACCGTTCCCTGGGTTTAGTTTGGAACCGTTCCCTGGGTTTAGTTTGGAACCGTTCCCTGGGTTTAGTTTGGAACCGTTCCCTGGGTTTAGTTTGGAACCGTTCCCTGGGTTTAGTTTGGAACCGTTCCCTGCTGAATGCTTAACTGAAGCATCCGTCTTCCAGGAAGAGATAGAGAGAGACCGTGGTGGTGTAAACAATGGCAACCTATTCCCTATGTAATGCACAAAAGTAGTGCACTATCAAGGGAATAGGGTGCCATTTGGGACGCAGTGAGGTATCCCGTCAACACCAAACTCTAGAAGTTAGTACAGGTCAGACCATATCCCATCAACACCAAACTCTAGAGGTTAGTACAGGTCAGACCATATCCCATCACCACCAAACTCTAGAAGTTAGTACAGGTCAGACCATATCCCATCAACACCAAACTCTAGAAGTTAGTACAGGTCAGACCATATCCCATCACCACCAAACTCTAGAAGTTAGTACAGGTCAGACCATATCCCATCAACACCAAACTCTAGAAGTTAGTACAGGTCAGACCATATCCCATCACCACCAAACTCTAGAAGTTAGTACAGGTCAGACCATATCCCATCAACACCAAACTCTAGAGGTTAGTACAGGTCAGACCATATCCCATCAACACCAAACTCTAGAGGTTAGTACAGGTCAGACCATATCCCATCACCACCAAACTCTAGAAGTTAGTACAGGTCAGACCATATCCCATCACCACCAAACTCTAGAAGTTAGTACAGGTCAGACCATATCCCATCAACACCAAACTCTAGAGGTTAGTACAGGTCAGACCATATCCCATCACCACCAAACTCTAGAAGTTAGTACAGGTCAGACCATATCCCATCAACACCAAACTCTAGAAGTTAGTACAGGTCAGACCATATCCCATCAACACCAAACTCTAGAAGTTAGTACAGGTCAGACCATATCCCATCAACACCAAACTCTAGAGGTTAGTACAGGTCAGACCATATCCCATCAACACCAAACTCTAGAGGTTAGTACAGGTCAGACCATATCCCATCACCACCAAACTCTAGAAGTTAGTACAGGTCAGACCATATCCCATCAACACCAAACTCTAGAAGTTAGTACAGGTCAGACCATATCCCGTCAACACCAAACTCTAGAGGTTAGTACAGGTCAGACCATATCCCATCAACACCAAACTCTAGAGGTTAGTACAGGTCAGACCATATCCCATCACCACCAAACTCTAGAGGTTAGTACAGGTCAGACCATATCCCATCACCACCAAACTCTAGAAGTTAGTACAGGTCAGACCATATCCCATCAACACCAAACTCTAGAGGTTAGTACAGGTCAGACCATATCCCATCACCACCAAACTCTAGAAGTTAGTACAGGTCAGACCATATCCCGTCACCACCAAACCCTAGAAGTTAGTACAGGTCAGACCATATCCCATCAACACCAAACTCTAGAAGTTAGTACAGGTCAGACCATATCCCGTCAACACCAAACCCTAGAAGTTAGTACAGGTCAGACCATATCCCATCAACACCAAACTCTAGAAGTTAGTACAGGTCAGACCATATCCCATCAACACCAAACTCTAGAAGTTAGTACAGGTCAGACCATATCCCATCACCACCAAACTCTAGAAGTTAGTACAGGTCAGACCATATCCCATCACCACCAAACTCTAGAAGTTAGTACCGGGAAAACAGCTCAGTGGAAGTCGTAGGAAGTAGTAGCAGCCAATGGAAAACCACTGCAAGTACTACTGTACCTCAGGGAATACTACACAGGTTCAACTTAATATCACCACATAATTAATAGGCCGCATCAAATAAACTAAACATTTTTTTTAAACTATTCCCACTTGTAAGGCACAATAAAATTGACAAAGATTAGACTCATTTCAAAAACAAATGCAAAAAAAATAAAAAAAATAAAAAATATCTCAGAAAACAAAAGTTCCTTGAGTACGGTGTCTTGGCATTGGTTGTCTAGTGAAGAGAAGGGGAGGGGTATCGACCAATACAACCTTTCCTGATCCCTGATGCCCCTCCCACTAAACACAGCCTGAGACAGCCTCTCAGAAGTACCAGGATGGACGAGCCTGCGACAGCCTCTCAGAAGTACCAGGATGGAAGAGCCTGAGACAGCCTCTCAGAAGTACCAGGATGGACGAGCCTGAGACAGCCTCTCAGAAGTACCAGGATGGACGAGCCTGAGACAGCCTCTCAGAAGTACCAGGATGGAAGGGCCTGTGACAGCCTCTCAGAAGTACCAGGATGGAAACTCTCTCTTTACCGTTGAGGAGAGACCATGTGTGGCACAAATAGTACTCTATTCCCTATGTAGTGCACTACTTTACACCAGGGCCCATGGTGCTTTGCTCAAAAGTAGTGCACTACATAGGGAATAGGGTGCCATAGGGCTGTGCTCAAAAGTAGTGCACTATATAGGGAATAGGGTGCCATTTGGGATGCAATCCAGGGAGTAGAAGGCAACGAACAGAAAGAGGTTTAAAAAGTCCCTGGTAGGCAGACGCATCAGGCCGTTCTGGCAGCTCAGCCCAAGTTAGATGGACGGAGGGAGAGAGGTGTTCAGTCATTGTGTTTATCGGCGGCTGTGAGGGGGTCTCGTTCAGTCATTGTGTTTATCCGAGGCTGTGAGGGGTCTCGTTCAGTCATTGTGTTTATCGGAGGCTGTGAGGGGGGGGTCTCGTTCAGTCATTGTGTTTATCCGAGGCTGTGAGGGGCCTCGTTCAGTCATTGTGTTTATCGGAGGCTGTGAGGGGTCTCGTTCAGTCATTGTGTTTATCCGAGGCTGTAGGGGGGGGTATCGTTCAGTCATTGTGTTTATCCGAGGCTGTGAGGGGTCTCGTTCAGTCATTGTGTTTATCCGAGGCTGTGAGGGGTCTCGTTCAGTCATTGTGTTTATCCGAGGCTGTGAGGGGGGGGGGTCTCGTTCAGTCATTGTGTTTATCGGAGGCTGTGAGGAGGGGCCTCGTTCAGTCATTGTGTTTATCCGAGGCTGTAGGGGGGGGGGGTCTCGTTCAGTCATTGTTTTTATCCGAGGCTGTGAGGGGGGCCTCGTTCAGTCATTGTGTTTATCCGAGGCTGTGAGGGGTCTCGTTCATTCATTGTGTTTATCGGAGGCTGTGAGGTGGGTCTCGTTCAGTCATTGTGTTTATCGGAGGCTGTGAGGGGTCTCGTTCAGTCATTGTGTTTATCCGAGGCTGTAGAGGGGGGCTCGTTCAGTCATTGTGTTTATCCGAGGCTGTGAGGGGGGGGTCTCGTTCAGTCATTGTGTTTACCCGAGGCTGTGAGGGGCCTCGTTCAGTCATTGTGTTTATCCGAGGCTGTGAGGGGTCTCGTTCAGTCATTGTGTTTATCCGAGGCTGTGAGGGGTCTCGTTCAGTCATTGTGTTTATCCGAGGCTGTGAGGGGCCTCGTTCAGTTGTTGTGTTTATCGGAGGCTGTGAGGGGACTCGTTCAGTCATTGTGTTTATCGGAGGCTGTGAGGGGGGGGGGGGGGGGGGGGCCTCGTTCAGTCATTGTGTTTATCGGAGGCTGTGAGGGGTCTCGTTCAGTCATTGTGTTTATCCGAGGCTGTGAGGGGCCTCGTTCAGTTGTTGTGTTTATCGGAAGCTGTGAGGGGCATCGTTCAGTCATTGTGTTTATGCGAGGCTGTGAGGGGCCTCGTTCAGTTGTTGTGTTTATCGGAAGCTGTGAGGGGCCTCGTTCAGTCATTGTGTTTATCCGAGGCTGTGAGGGGGCTCGTTCAGTCATTGTGTTTATCCGAGGCTGTGAGGGGGCTCGTTCAGTCATTGTGTTTATCCGAGGCTGTGAGGGGCCTCGTTCAGTCATTGTGTTTATCGGAGGCTGTGAGGGGTCTCGTTCAGTCGTTGTGTTTATCCGAGGCTGTGAGGGGCCTCGTTCAGTCATTGTGTTTATCCGAGGCTGTGAGGGGGCTCGTTCAGTCATTGTGTTTATCCGAGGCTGTGAGGGGTCTCGTTCAGTCATTGTGTTTATCCGAGGCTGTGAGGGGTCTCGTTCAGTCATTGTGTTTATCCGAGGCTGTGAGGGGGGGTTCTCTCGTTCAGTCATTGTGTTTATCGGAGGCTGTGAGGAGGGGCCTCGTTCAGTCATTGTGTTTATCCGAGGCTGTAGGGGGGGGGGGTCTCGTTCAGTCATTGTTTTTATCCGAGGCTGTGAGGGGGGCCTCGTTCAGTCATTGTGTTTATCCGAGGCTGTGAGGGGTCTCGTTCATTCATTGTGTTTATCGGAGGCTGTGAGGTGGGTCTCGTTCAGTCATTGTGTTTATCGGAGGCTGTGAGGGGTCTCGTTCAGTCATTGTGTTTATCCGAGGCTGTAGGGGGGGGCTCGTTCAGTCATTGTGTTTATCCGAGGCTGTGAGGGGGGGTCTCGTTCAGTCATTGTGTTTACCCGAGGCTGTGAGGGGCCTCGTTCAGTCATTGTGTTTATCCGAGGCTGTAGGGGGGGGGTCTCGTTCAGTCATTGTGTTTATCCGAGGCTGTGAGGGGTCTCGTTCAGTCATTGTGTTTATCCGAGGCTGTGAGGGGTCTCGTTCAGTCATTGTGTTTATCCGAGGCTGTGAGGGGCCTCGTTCAGTTGTTGTGTTTATCGGAGGCTGTGAGGGGACTCGTTCAGTCATTGTGTTTATCGGCGGCTGTGAGGGGGGGGGGGGGGGCTCGTTCAGTCATTGTGTTTATCGGAGGCTGTGAGGGGTCTCGTTCAGTCATTGTGTTTATCCGAGGCTGTGAGGGGCCTCGTTCAGTTGTTGTGTTTATCGGATGCTGTGAGGGGCATCGTTCAGTCATTGTGTTTATCCGAGGCTGTGAGGGGCCTCGTTCAGTTGTTGTGTTTATCGGAAGCTGTGAGGGGCCTCGTTCAGTCATTGTGTTTATCCGAGGCTGTGAGGGGGCTCGTTCAGTCATTGTGTTTATCCGAGGCTGTGAGGGGGCTCGTTCAGTCATTGTGTTTATCGGAGGCTGTGAGGGGTCTCGTTCAGTCGTTGTGTTTATCCGAGGCTGTGAGGGGCCTCGTTCAGTCATTGTGTTTATCCGAGGCTGTGAGGGGTCTCGTTCAGTCATTGTGTTTATCCGAGGCTGTGAGGGGGTCTCGTTCAGTCATTGTGTTTATCCGAGGCTGTGAGGGGGGGGGGTCTCGTTCAGTCATTGTGTTTATCGGAGGCTGTGAGGAGGGGCCTCGTTCAGTCATTGTGTTTATCCGAGGCTGTAGGGGGGGGGGGTCTCGTTCAGTCATTGTTTTTATCCGAGGCTGTGAGGGGGGCCTCGTTCAGTCATTGTGTTTATCCGAGGCTGTGAGGGGTCTCGTTCATTCATTGTGTTTATCGGAGGCTGTGAGGTGGGTCTCGTTCAGTCATTGTGTTTATCGGAGGCTGTGAGGGGTCTCGTTCAGTCATTGTGTTTATCCGAGGCTGTAGGGGGGGGCTCGTTCAGTCATTGTGTTTATCCGAGGCTGTGAGGGGGGGTCTCGTTCAGTCATTGTGTTTACCCGAGGCTGTGAGGGGCCTCGTTCAGTCATTGTGTTTATCCGAGGCTGTAGGGGGGGGGTCTCGTTCAGTCATTGTGTTTATCCGAGGCTGTGAGGGGTCTCGTTCAGTCATTGTGTTTATCCGAGGCTGTGAGGGGTCTCGTTCAGTCATTGTGTTTATCCGAGGCTGTGAGGGGCCTCGTTCAGTTGTTGTGTTTATCGGAGGCTGTGAGGGGACTCGTTCAGTCATTGTGTTTATCGGCGGCTGTGAGGGGGGGGGGGGGGGCTCGTTCAGTCATTGTGTTTATCGGAGGCTGTGAGGGGTCTCGTTCAGTCATTGTGTTTATCCGAGGCTGTGAGGGGCCTCGTTCAGTTGTTGTGTTTATCGGATGCTGTGAGGGGCATCGTTCAGTCATTGTGTTTATCCGAGGCTGTGAGGGGCCTCGTTCAGTTGTTGTGTTTATCGGAAGCTGTGAGGGGCCTCGTTCAGTCATTGTGTTTATCCGAGGCTGTGAGGGGGCTCGTTCAGTCATTGTGTTTATCCGAGGCTGTGAGGGGGCTCGTTCAGTCATTGTGTTTATCCGAGGCTGTGAGGGGCCTCGTTCAGTCATTGTGTTTATCGGAGGCTGTGAGGGGTCTCGTTCAGTCGTTGTGTTTATCCGAGGCTGTGAGGGGCCTCGTTCAGTCATTGTGTTTATCCGAGGCTGTGAGGGGGCTCGTTCAGTCATTGTGTTTATCCGAGGCTGTGAGGGGCCTCGTTCAGTTGTTGTGTTTATCGGAAGCTGTGAGGGGCCTCGTTCAGTCATTGTGTTTATCCGAGGCTGTGAGGGGGCTCGTTCAGTCATTGTGTTTATCCGAGGCTGTGAGGGGGCTCGTTCAGTCATTGTGTTTATCGGAGGCTGTGAGGGGTCTCGTTCAGTCGTTGTGTTTATCCGAGGCTGTGAGGGGCCTCGTTCAGTCATTGTGTTTATCCGAGGCTGTGAGGGGTCTCGTTCAGTCATTGTGTTTATCCGAGGCTGTGAGGGGGTCTCGTTCAGTCATTGTGTTTATCCGAGGCTGTGAGGGGGGGGGGTCTCGTTCAGTCATTGTGTTTATCGGAGGCTGTGAGGAGGGGCCTCGTTCAGTCATTGTGTTTATCCGAGGCTGTAGGGGGGGGGGGTCTCGTTCAGTCATTGTTTTTATCCGAGGCTGTGAGGGGGGCCTCGTTCAGTCATTGTGTTTATCCGAGGCTGTGAGGGGTCTCGTTCATTCATTGTGTTTATCGGAGGCTGTGAGGTGGGTCTCGTTCAGTCATTGTGTTTATCGGAGGCTGTGAGGGGTCTCGTTCAGTCATTGTGTTTATCCGAGGCTGTAGGGGGGGGCTCGTTCAGTCATTGTGTTTATCCGAGGCTGTGAGGGGGGGTCTCGTTCAGTCATTGTGTTTACCCGAGGCTGTGAGGGGCCTCGTTCAGTCATTGTGTTTATCCGAGGCTGTAGGGGGGGGGTCTCGTTCAGTCATTGTGTTTATCCGAGGCTGTGAGGGGTCTCGTTCAGTCATTGTGTTTATCCGAGGCTGTGAGGGGTCTCGTTCAGTCATTGTGTTTATCCGAGGCTGTGAGGGGCCTCGTTCAGTTGTTGTGTTTATCGGAGGCTGTGAGGGGACTCGTTCAGTCATTGTGTTTATCGGCGGCTGTGAGGGGGGGGGGGGGGGCTCGTTCAGTCATTGTGTTTATCGGAGGCTGTGAGGGGTCTCGTTCAGTCATTGTGTTTATCCGAGGCTGTGAGGGGCCTCGTTCAGTTGTTGTGTTTATCGGATGCTGTGAGGGGCATCGTTCAGTCATTGTGTTTATCCGAGGCTGTGAGGGGCCTCGTTCAGTTGTTGTGTTTATCGGAAGCTGTGAGGGGCCTCGTTCAGTCATTGTGTTTATCCGAGGCTGTGAGGGGGCTCGTTCAGTCATTGTGTTTATCCGAGGCTGTGAGGGGGCTCGTTCAGTCATTGTGTTTATCCGAGGCTGTGAGGGGCCTCGTTCAGTCATTGTGTTTATCGGAGGCTGTGAGGGGTCTCGTTCAGTCGTTGTGTTTATCCGAGGCTGTGAGGGGCCTCGTTCAGTCATTGTGTTTATCCGAGGCTGTGAGGGGGCTCGTTCAGTCATTGTGTTTATCCGAGGCTGTGAGGGGGGTCTCGTTCAGTCATTGTGTTTATCCGAGGCTGTGAGGGGTCTCGTTCAGTCATTGTGTTTATCCGAGGCTGTGAGGGGGGGTCTCGTTCAGTCATTGTGTTTATCCGAGGCTGTGAGGGGGGTGATCTCTGACAGGTCTTCTTGGGGGAACACCACGAAACACAGCTTCTGACCCACGTAGGTCACACACTCTGGAACAGAACAGACAGGCAGCGGGGTCAGAGACATATACAGTAAAGTCCCTGACCTCAACACTTGACTCAAGATGATAGTGTTTGGGTGTCTTCTGGAAAAGCAGGCTTGTACTGCCCTCTAGTGGTAGATCACAACTTCATGACAAAAATGTAATTCTGCTGTAACACACACATCCTGCAGACGGCAGCATGTCATTCTGCTACCTTATCAGTGTCGATACGGAGACGGCAGCATGTCATTCTGCTGCCTTATCGGTGTCGATACATTGACGGCAGCATGTCATTCTGCTGCCTTATCAGCATGTCATTCTGCTGCCTTATCAGTGTCGATACGGAGACGGCAGCATCTCATTCTGCTGCCTTATCAGTGTCGATGCGGAGACGGCAGCATGTCATTCTGCTACCTTATCGGTGTCGATGCAGAGACGGCAGCATGTCATTCTGCTGCCTTATCAGTGTCGATGCAGAGACGGCAGCATGTCATTCTGCTGCCTTATCAGTGTCGATACGGAGACGGCAGCATGTCATTCTGCTACCTTATCGGTGTCGATGCAGAGACGGCAGCATGTCATTCTGCTACCTTATCAGTGTCGATGCAGAGACGGCAGCATGTCATTCTGCTGCCTTATCAGTGTCGATGCGGAGACGGCAGCATGTCATTCTGCTACCTTATCGGTGTCGATGCAGAGACGGCAGCATGTCATTCTGCTGCCTTATCAGTGTCGATGCGGAGACGGCAGCATGTCATTCTGCTGCCTTATCAGTGTCGATGCGGAGACGGCAGCATGTCATTCTGCTGCCTTATCAGTGCCGATGCAGAGACGGCAGCATGTCATTCTGCTGCCTTATCAGTGTCGATGCAGAGACGGCAGCATGTCATTCTGCTGCCTTATCAGTGTCGATACGGAGACGGCAGCATGTCATTCTGCTGCCTTATCAGTGTCGATACGGAGACGGCAGCATGTCATTCTGCTGCCTTATCAGTGTCGATACGGAGACGGCAGCATGTCATTCTGCTGCCTTATCAGTGTCGATGCAGAGACGGCAGCATGTCATTCTGCTGCCTCATCAGTGTCGATGCAGAGACGGCAGCATGTCATTCTGCTGCCTTATCAGTGTCGATACAGAGAAGGCAGCATGTCATTCTGCTGCCTTATCAGTGTTGATACAGAGACGGCAGCATGTCATTCTGCTACCTTATCAGTGTCGATACAGAGACGGCAGCATGTCATTCTGCTACCTTATCAGTGTCGATACAGAGACGGCAGCATGTCATTCTGCTACCTTATCAGTGTCGATACGGAGACGGCAGCATGTCATTCTGCTGCCGTATCAGTGTCGATACAGAGACGGCAGCATGTCATTCTGCTACCTTATCAGTGTCGATACGGAGACGGCAGCATGTCATTCTGCTGCCTTATCAGTGTCGATACAGAGACGGCAGCATGTCATTCTGCTACCTTATCAGTGTCGATACAGAGACGGCAGCATGTCATTCTGCTGCCTTATCAGTGTCGATACAGAGACGGCAGCATGTCATTCTGCTACCTTATCAGTGTCGATACAGAGACGGCAGCATGTCATTCTGCTGCCTTATCAGTGTCGATACAGAGACGGCAGCATGTCATTCTGCTGCCTTATCAGTGTCGATGCAGAGACGGCAGCATGTCATTCTGTTACCTTATCAGTGTCGATACAGAGATGGCAGCATGTCATTCTGCTACCTTATCAGTGTCGATGCAGAGACGGCAGCATGTCATTCTGTTACCTTATCAGTGTCGATGCGGAGACGAAAGCATGTCATTCTGCTGCCTTATCAGTGTCGATGCAGAGACGGCAGCATGTCATTCTGATGCCTTATCAGTGTCGATGCAGAGACGGCAGCATGTCATTCTGCTGCCTTATCAGTGTCGATGCAGAGACGGCAGCATGTCATTCTGCTGCCTTATCAGTGTCGATGCAGAGATGGCAGCATGTCATTCTGATGCCTTATCAGTGTCGATAGAGAGACGGCAGCATGTCATTCTGCTGCCTTATCAGTGTCGATGCAGAGACGGCAGCATGTCATCCTGCTACCTTATCAGTGTCGATACAGAGACGGCAGCATGTCATTCTGCTGCCTTATCAGTGTCGATGCAGAGACGGCAGCATGTCATTCTGTTACCTTATCAGTGTCGATACAGAGATGGCAGCATGTCATTCTGCTACCTTATCAGTGTCGATGCAGAGACGGCAGCATGTCATTCTGTTACCTTATCAGTGTCGATGCGGAGACGGCAGCATGTCATTCTGCTGCCTTATCAGTGTCGATGCAGAGACGGCAGCATGTCATTCTGATGCCTTATCAGTGTCGATAGAGAGACGGCAGCATGTCATTCTGCTACCTTATCAGTGTCGATACAGAGACGGCAGCATGTCATTCTGCTGCCTTATCAGTGTCGATGCAGAGACGGCAGCATGTCATTCTGCTACCTTATCAGTGTCGATACAGAGACGGCAGCATGTCATTCTGCTACCTTATCAGTGTCGATGCAGAGACGGCAGCATGTCATTCTGTTACCTTATCAGTGTCGATGCAGAGACGGCAGCATGTCATTCTGCTACCTTATCAGTGTCGATACAGAGACGGCAGCATGTCATTCTGCTGCCTTATCTGTGTCGATACGGAGACGGCAGCATGTCATTCTGCTGCCTTATCGGTGTCGATACAGAGACGGCAGCATGTCATTCTGCTGCCTTATCAGTGTCGATGCAGAGACGGCAGCATGTCATTCTGCTACCTTATCAGTGTCGATGCAGAGACGGCAGCATGTCATTCTGCTGCCTTATCAGTGTCGATGCAGAGACGGCAGCATGTCATTCTGCTGCCTTATCAGTGTCGATATAGAGACGGCAGCATGTCATTCTGCTGCCTTATCAGTGTCGATGCAGAGACGGCAGCATGTCATTCTGCTGCCTTATCAGTGTCGATGCAGAGACGGCAGCATGTCATCCTGCTACCTTATCAGTGTCGATACAGAGACGGCAGCATGTCATTCTGCTGCCTTATCAGTGTCGATGCAGAGACGGCAGCATGTCATTCTGCTGCCTTATCAGTGTCGATGCAGAGACGGCAGCATGTCATTCTGCTGCCTTATCAGTGTCGATGCAGAGACGGCAGCATGTCATTCTGCTGCCTTATCAGTGTCGATGCAGAGACGGCAGCATGTCATTCTGCTGCCTTATCAGTGTCGATGCAGAGACGGCAGCATGTCATTCTGCTGCCTTATCAGTGTCGATGCAGAGACGGCAGCATGTCATTCTGCTGCCTTATCAGTGTCGATACGGAGACGGCAGCATGTCATTCTGCTACCTTATCAGTGTCGATACAGAGACAGCAGCATGTCATTCTGCTGCCTTATCAGTGTCGATGCAGAGACGGCAGCATGTCATTCTGCTACCTTATCAGTGTCGATACAGAGACGGCAGCATGTCATTCTGCTACCTTATCAGTGTCGATACGAAGACGGCAGCATGTCATTCTGCTGCCTTATCAGTGTCGATACAGAGACGGCAGCATGTCATTCTGCTGCCTTATCAGCATGTCATTCTGCTGCCTTATCAGTGTCGATACAGAGACGGCAGCATGTCATTCTGCTACCTTATCAGTGTCGATACGGAGACGGCTGCATGTCATTCTGCTACCTTATCAGTGTCGATACAGAGACGGCAGCATGTCATTCTGCTACCTTATCAGTGTCGATGCAGAGACGGCAGCATGTCATTCTGCTGCCTTATCAGTGTCGATGCAGAGACGGCAGCATGTCATTCTGCTACCTTATCAGTGTCGATACAGAGACGGCAGCATGTCATTCTGCTGCCTTATCAGTGTCGATGCAGAGACGGCAGCATGTCATTCTGCTACCTTATCAGTGTCGATACAGAGACGGCAGCATGTCATTCTGCTACCTTATCAGTGTCGATGCAGAGACGGCAGCATGTCATTCTGTTACCTTATCAGTGTCGATGCAGAGACGGCAGCATGTCATTCTGCTACCTTATCAGTGTCGATACAGAGACGGCAGCATGTCATTCTGCTGCCTTATCAGTGTCGATACGGAGACGGCAGCATGTCATTCTGCTGCCTTATCGGTGTCGATACAGAGACGGCAGCATGTCATTCTGCTGCCTTATCAGTGTCGATACAGAGACGGCAGCATGTCATTCTGCTGCCTTATCAGTGTCGATGCAGAGACGGCAGCATGTCATTCTGCTACCTTATCAGTGTCGATGCAGAGACGGCAGCATGTCATTCTGCTGCCTTATCAGTGTCGATGCAGAGACGGCAGCATGTCATTCTGCTGCCTTATCAGTGTCGATGCAGAGACGGCAGCATGTCATTCTGCTGCCTTATCAGTGTCGATGCAGAGACGGCAGCATGTCATTCTGCTGCCTTATCAGTGTCGATACGGAGACGGCAGCATGTCATTCTGCTGCCTTATCAGTGTCGATGCAGAGACGGCAGCATGTCATTCTGCTGCCTTATCAGTGTCGATATAGAGACGGCAGCATGTCATTCTGCTGCCTTATCAGTGTCGATGCAGAGACGGCAGCATGTCATTCTGCTGCCTTATCAGTGTCGATGCAGAGACGGCAGCATGTCATCCTGCTACCTTATCAGTGTCGATACAGAGACGGCAGCATGTCATTCTGCTGCCTTATCAGTGTCGATGCAGAGACGGCAGCATGTCATTCTGTTACCTTATCAGTGTCGATACAGAGATGGCAGCATGTCATTCTGCTACCTTATCAGTGTCGATGCAGAGACGGCAGCATGTCATTCTGTTACCTTATCAGTGTCGATACAGAGACGGCAGCATGTCATTCTGCTGCCTTATCAGTGTCGATACAGAGACGGCAGCATGTCATTCTGCTGCCTTATCAGTGTCGATACGGAGACGGCAGCATGTCATTCTGCTGCCTTATCGGTGTCGATACAGAGACGGCAGCATGTCATTCTGCTGCCTTATCAGTGTCGATACAGAGACGGCAGCATGTCATTCTGCTGCCTTATCAGTGTCGATGCAGAGACGGCAGCATGTCATTCTGCTGCCTTATCAGTGTCGATGCAGAGACGGCAGCATGTCATTCTGCTACCTTATCAGTGTCGATGCAGAGACGGCAGCATGTCATTCTGCTGCCTTATCAGTGTCGATGCAGAGACGGCAGCATGTCATTCTGCTGCCTTATCAGTGTCGATATAGAGACGGCAGCATGTCATTCTGCTGCCTTATCAGTGTCGATGCAGAGACGGCAGCATGTCATTCTGCTGCCTTATCAGTGTCGATGCAGAGACGGCAGCATGTCATCCTGCTACCTTATCAGTGTCGATACAGAGACGGCAGCATGTCATTCTGCTGCCTTATCAGTGTCGATGCAGAGACGGCAGCATGTCATTCTGTTACCTTATCAGTGTCGATACAGAGATGGCAGCATGTCATTCTGCTACCTTATCAGTGTCGATGCAGAGACGGCAGCATGTCATTCTGTTACCTTATCAGTGTCGATGCGGAGACGGCAGCATGTCATTCTGCTGCCTTATCAGTGTCGATGCAGAGACGGCAGCATGTCATTCTGATGCCTTATCAGTGTCGATAGAGAGACGGCAGCATGTCATTCTGCTACCTTATCAGTGTCGATACAGAGACGGCAGCATGTCATTCTGCTACCTTATCAGTGTCGATGCAGAGACGGCAGCATGTCATTCTGCTGCCTTATCAGTGTCGATGCAGAGACGGCAGCATGTCATTCTGCTACCTTATCAGTGTCGATACAGAGACGGCAGCATGTCATTCTGCTGCCTTATCAGTGTCGATGCAGAGACGGCAGCATGTCATTCTGCTACCTTATCAGTGTCGATACAGAGACGGCAGCATGTCATTCTGCTACCTTATCAGTGTCGATGCAGAGACGGCAGCATGTCATTCTGTTACCTTATCAGTGTCGATGCAGAGACGGCAGCATGTCATTCTGCTACCTTATCAGTGTCGATACAGAGACGGCAGCATGTCATTCTGCTGCCTTATCAGTGTCGATACGGAGACGGCAGCATGTCATTCTGCTGCCTTATCGGTGTCGATACAGAGACGGCAGCATGTCATTCTGCTGCCTTATCAGTGTCGATACAGAGACGGCAGCATGTCATTCTGCTGCCTTATCAGTGTCGATGCAGAGACGGCAGCATGTCATTCTGCTACCTTATCAGTGTCGATGCAGAGACGGCAGCATGTCATTCTGCTGCCTTATCAGTGTCGATGCAGAGACGGCAGCATGTCATTCTGCTGCCTTATCAGTGTCGATGCAGAGACGGCAGCATGTCATTCTGCTGCCTTATCAGTGTCGATGCAGAGACGGCAGCATGTCATTCTGCTGCCTTATCAGTGTCGATACGGAGACGGCAGCATGTCATTCTGCTGCCTTATCAGTGTCGATGCAGAGACGGCAGCATGTCATTCTGCTGCCTTATCAGTGTCGATATAGAGACGGCAGCATGTCATTCTGCTGCCTTATCAGTGTCGATGCAGAGACGGCAGCATGTCATTCTGCTGCCTTATCAGTGTCGATGCAGAGACGGCAGCATGTCATCCTGCTACCTTATCAGTGTCGATACAGAGACGGCAGCATGTCATTCTGCTGCCTTATCAGTGTCGATGCAGAGACGGCAGCATGTCATTCTGTTACCTTATCAGTGTCGATACAGAGATGGCAGCATGTCATTCTGCTACCTTATCAGTGTCGATGCAGAGACGGCAGCATGTCATTCTGTTACCTTATCAGTGTCGATACAGAGACGGCAGCATGTCATTCTGCTGCCTTATCAGTGTCGATACAGAGACGGCAGCATGTCATTCTGCTGCCTTATCAGTGTCGATACGGAGACGGCAGCATGTCATTCTGCTGCCTTATCGGTGTCGATACAGAGACGGCAGCATGTCATTCTGCTGCCTTATCAGTGTCGATACAGAGACGGCAGCATGTCATTCTGCTGCCTTATCAGTGTCGATGCAGAGACGGCAGCATGTCATTCTGCTGCCTTATCAGTGTCGATGCAGAGACGGCAGCATGTCATTCTGCTACCTTATCAGTGTCGATGCAGAGACGGCAGCATGTCATTCTGCTGCCTTATCAGTGTCGATGCAGAGACGGCAGCATGTCATTCTGCTGCCTTATCAGTGTCGATATAGAGACGGCAGCATGTCATTCTGCTGCCTTATCAGTGTCGATGCAGAGACGGCAGCATGTCATTCTGCTGCCTTATCAGTGTCGATGCAGAGACGGCAGCATGTCATCCTGCTACCTTATCAGTGTCGATACAGAGACGGCAGCATGTCATTCTGCTGCCTTATCAGTGTCGATGCAGAGACGGCAGCATGTCATTCTGTTACCTTATCAGTGTCGATACAGAGATGGCAGCATGTCATTCTGCTACCTTATCAGTGTCGATGCAGAGACGGCAGCATGTCATTCTGTTACCTTATCAGTGTCGATGCGGAGACGGCAGCATGTCATTCTGCTGCCTTATCAGTGTCGATGCAGAGACGGCAGCATGTCATTCTGATGCCTTATCAGTGTCGATAGAGAGACGGCAGCATGTCATTCTGCTACCTTATCAGTGTCGATACAGAGACGGCAGCATGTCATTCTGCTACCTTATCAGTGTCGATGCAGAGACGGCAGCATGTCATTCTGTTACCTTATCGGTGTCGATGCAGAGACGGCAGCATGTCATTCTGCTACCTTATCAGTGTCGATACAGAGACGGCAGCATGTCATTCTGCTGCCTTATCAGTGTCGATACGGAGACGGCAGCATGTCATTCTGCTGCCTTATCGGTGTCGATACAGAGACGGCAGCATGTCATTCTGCTGCCTTATCAGTGTCGATACAGAGACGGCAGCATGTCATTCTGCTGCCTTATCAGTGTCGATGCAGAGACGGCAGCATGTCATTCTGCTACCTTATCAGTGTCGATGCAGAGACGGCAGCATGTCATTCTGCTGCCTTATCAGTGTCGATGCAGAGACGGCAGCATGTCATTCTGCTGCCTTATCAGTGTCGATATAGAGACGGCAGCATGTCATTCTGCTGCCTTATCAGTGTCGATGCAGAGACGGCAGCATGTCATTCTGCTGCCTTATCAGTGTCGATGCAGAGACGGCAGCATGTCATCCTGCTACCTTATCAGTGTCGATACAGAGACGGCAGCATGTCATTCTGCTGCCTTATCAGTGTCGATGCAGAGACGGCAGCATGTCATTCTGCTACCTTATCAGTGTCGATACGAAGACGGCAGCATGTCATTCTGCTGCCTTATCAGTGTCGATACAGAGACGGCAGCATGTCATTCTGCTGCCTTATCAGCATGTCATTCTGCTGTCTTATCAGTGTCGATACAGAGACGGCAGCATGTCATTCTGCTACCTTATCAGTGTCGATACGGAGACGGCTGCATGTCATTCTGCTACCTTATCAGTGTCGATACAGAGACGGCAGCATGTCATTCTGCTACCTTATCAGTGTCGATGCAGAGACGGCAGCATGTCATTCTGCTGCCTTATCAGTGTCGATGCAGAGACGGCAGCATGTCATTCTGCTACCTTATCAGTGTCGATACAGAGACGGCAGCATGTCATTCTGCTGCCTTATCAGTGTCGATGCAGAGACGGCAGCATGTCATTCTGCTGCCTTATCAGTGTCGATGCAGAGACGGCAGCATGTCATTCTGCTGCCTTATCAGTGTCGATGCAGAGACGGCAGCATGTCATTCTGCTGCCTTATCAGTGTCGATGCAGAGACGGCAGCATGTCATTCTGCTGCCTTATCGGTGTCGATACAGAGACGGCAGCATGTCATTCTGCTGCCTTATCAGTGTCGATACAGAGACGGCAGCATGTCATTCTGCTGCCTTATCAGTGTCGATGCAGAGACGGCAGCATGTCATTCTGCTACCTTATCAGTGTCGATGCAGAGACGGCAGCATGTCATTCTGCTGCCTTATCAGTGTCGATGCAGAGACGGCAGCATGTCATTCTGCTGCCTTATCAGTGTCGATGCAGAGACGGCAGCATGTCATTCTGCTGCCTTATCAGTGTCGATACGGAGACGGCAGCATGTCATTCTGCTGCCTTATCAGTGTCGATGCAGAGACGGCAGCATGTCATTCTGCTGCCTTATCAGTGTCGATATAGAGACGGCAGCATGTCATTCTGCTGCCTTATCAGTGTCGATGCAGAGACGGCAGCATGTCATTCTGCTGCCTTATCAGTGTCGATGCAGAGACGGCAGCATGTCATCCTGCTACCTTATCAGTGTCGATACAGAGACGGCAGCATGTCATTCTGCTGCCTTATCAGTGTCGATGCAGAGACGGCAGCATGTCATTCTGTTACCTTATCAGTGTCGATACAGAGATGGCAGCATGTCATTCTGCTACCTTATCAGTGTCGATGCAGAGACGGCAGCATGTCATTCTGTTACCTTATCAGTGTCGATACAGAGACGGCAGCATGTCATTCTGCTGCCTTATCAGTGTCGATACAGAGACGGCAGCATGTCATTCTGCTGCCTTATCAGTGTCGATACGGAGACGGCAGCATGTCATTCTGCTGCCTTATCGGTGTCGATACAGAGACGGCAGCATGTCATTCTGCTGCCTTATCAGTGTCGATACAGAGACGGCAGCATGTCATTCTGCTGCCTTATCAGTGTCGATGCAGAGACGGCAGCATGTCATTCTGCTGCCTTATCAGTGTCGATGCAGAGACGGCAGCATGTCATTCTGCTACCTTATCAGTGTCGATGCAGAGACGGCAGCATGTCATTCTGCTGCCTTATCAGTGTCGATGCAGAGACGGCAGCATGTCATTCTGCTGCCTTATCAGTGTCGATATAGAGACGGCAGCATGTCATTCTGCTGCCTTATCAGTGTCGATGCAGAGACGGCAGCATGTCATTCTGCTGCCTTATCAGTGTCGATGCAGAGACGGCAGCATGTCATCCTGCTACCTTATCAGTGTCGATACAGAGACGGCAGCATGTCATTCTGCTGCCTTATCAGTGTCGATGCAGAGACGGCAGCATGTCATTCTGCTACCTTATCAGTGTCGATACAGAGATGGCAGCATGTCATTCTGCTACCTTATCAGTGTCGATGCAGAGACGGCAGCATGTCATTCTGTTACCTTATCAGTGTCGATGCGGAGACGGCAGCATGTCATTCTGCTGCCTTATCAGTGTCGATGCAGAGACGGCAGCATGTCATTCTGATGCCTTATCAGTGTCGATAGAGAGACGGCAGCATGTCATTCTGCTACCTTATCAGTGTCAATACAGAGACGGCAGCATGTCATTCTGCTACCTTATCAGTGTCGATGCAGAGACGGCAGCATGTCATTCTGTTACCTTATCAGTGTCGATGCAGAGACGGCAGCATGTCATTCTGCTACCTTATCAGTGTCGATACAGAGACGGCAGCATGTCATTCTGCTGCCTTATCAGTGTCGATACGGAGACGGCAGCATGTCATTCTGCTGCCTTATCGGTGTCGATACAGAGAGGGCAGCATGTCATTCTGCTGCCTTATCAGTGTCGATACAGAGACGGCAGCATGTCATTCTGCTGCCTTATCAGTGTCGATGCAGAGACGGCAGCATGTCATTCTGCTACCTTATCAGTGTCGATGCAGAGACGGCAGCATGTCATTCTGCTGCCTTATCAGTGTCGATGCAGAGACGGCAGCATGTCATTCTGCTGCCTTATCAGTGTCGATATAGAGACGGCAGCATGTCATTCTGCTGCCTTATCAGTGTCGATGCAGAGACGGCAGCATGTCATTCTGCTGCCTTATCAGTGTCGATGCAGAGACGGCAGCATGTCATCCTGCTACCTTATCAGTGTCGATACAGAGACGGCAGCATGTCATTCTGCTGCCTTATCAGTGTCGATGCAGAGACGGCAGCATGTCATTCTGCTGCCTTATCAGTGTCGATGCAGAGACGGCAGCATGTCATTCTGCTGCCTTATCAGTGTCGATGCAGAGACGGCAGCATGTCATTCTGCTGCCTTATCAGTGTCGATGCAGAGACGGCAGCATGTCATTCTGCTGCCTTATCAGTGTCGATGCAGAGACGGCAGCATGTCATTCTGCTGCCTTATCAGTGTCGATACGGAGACGGCAGCATGTCATTCTGCTACCTTATCAGTGTCGATACAGAGACAGCAGCATGTCATTCTGCTGCCTTATCAGTGTCGATGCAGAGACGGCAGCATGTCATTCTGCTACCTTATCAGTGTCGATACAGAGACGGCAGCATGTCATTCTGCTACCTTATCAGTGTCGATACGAAGACGGCAGCATGTCATTCTGCTGCCTTATCAGTGTCGATACAGAGACGGCAGCATGTCATTCTGCTGCCTTATCAGCATGTCATTCTGCTGCCTTATCAGTGTCGATACAGAGACGGCAGCATGTCATTCTGCTACCTTATCAGTGTCGATACGGAGACGGCTGCATGTCATTCTGCTACCTTATCAGTGTCGATACAGAGACGGCAGCATGTCATTCTGCTACCTTATCAGTGTCGATGCAGAGACGGCAGCATGTCATTCTGCTGCCTTATCAGTGTCGATGCAGAGACGGCAGCATGTCATTCTGCTACCTTATCAGTGTCGATACAGAGACGGCAGCATGTCATTCTGCTGCCTTATCAGTGTCGATGCAGAGACGGCAGCATGTCATTCTGCTGCCTTATCAGTGTCGATGCAGAGACGGCAGCATGTCATTCTGCTGCCTTATCAGTGTCGATGCAGAGACGGCAGCATGTCATTCTGCTGCCTTATCAGTGTCGATGCAGAGACGGCAGCATGTCATTCTGTTACCTTATCAGTGTCGATGCAGAGACGGCAGCATGTCATTCTGTTACCTTATCAGTGTCGATGCAGAGATGGCAGCATGTCATTCTGCTGCCTTATCAGTGTCGATGCAGAGACGGCAGCATGTCATTCTGCTGCCTTATCAGTGTCGATGCAGAGACGGCAGCATGTCATTCTGCTGCCTTATCAGTGTCGATGCAGAGACGGCAGCATGTCATTCTGCTACCTTATCAGTGTCGATGCAGAGACGGCAGCATGTCATTCTGCTGCCTTATCAGTGTCGATGCAGAGATGGCAGCATGTCATTCTGCTGCCTTATCAGCATGTCATTCTGCTGCCTTATCAGTGTCGATACAGAGACGGCAGCATGTCATTCTGCTGCCTTATCAGTGTCGATACAGAGATGGCAGCATGTCATTCTGCTGCCTTATCAGTGTCGATACAGAGACGGCAGCATGTCATTCTGCTGCCTTATCAGTGTTGATGCAGAGACGGCAGCATGTCATTCTGCTACCTTATCAGTGTCGATACGGAGACGGCAGCATGTCATTCTGCTGCCTTATCAGTGTCGATATAGAGACGGCAGCATGTCATTCTGCTGCCTTATCAGTGTCGATACAGAGACGGCAGCATGTCATTCTGCTACCTTATCAGTGTCGATACGGAGACGGCAGCATGTCATTCTGCTACCTTATCAGTGTCGATGCAGAGACGGCAGCATGACTGTGGTTGTGGTTGTCTTACCTACCTTAGTTGAATGACTGTAAGTTGCTCTGAGTCAGAGCGTCTGGTGAACGACGTGACAAGGACATGCAATACGAGGAGTGTAGGAGTCACTCACCCACAACCCTGTAGACACATCTGGGCTTGTCCTTCCAGTGGACTCCGACGAAGTAGACGGGTACCCCGGTGAGCATGATGACGATCCCCATGCCACACACCACGGGCTCCGAGTACAGGCTGAACCCCAGCAGCACCGCCCAGAACACCAGGTAACTGATAGGGACCAACACACTCACCTGAAAGGAGAGGGGGAGGAGGGAGAGGAGAGAAGGGGAATGAGGAGAGGGTAGAGGGAGGGGGGAGAGACGAGGGAGGATGGGGGAGAGGGAGGAGGGAGATTGATTGATTTATTTGACAGTGAACAAACGGGCCGGGGAGGACGGGGGAGAGGGAGGGACGGGGAGGACGGGGGAGAGGGAGGGCCGGGGAGGACGGGGGAGAGGGAGGGCCGGGGAGGACGGGGAGAGGGAGGGCCGGGGAGGACGGGGGAGAGGGAGGGACGAGGAGGACGGGGGAGAGGGAGAGGGAGGGCCGGGGAGGACAGGGGAGAGGGAGGGCCGGGGAGGACGGGGGAGAGGGAGGGCCGGGGAGGACGGGGGAGAGGGATGGCCGGGGAGGACGGGGAGAGGGAGGGACGAGGAGGACGGGGGAGAGGGAGAGGGAGGGCCGGGGAGGACAGGGGAGAGGGAGGGCCGGGGAGGACGGGGGGGGGAGAGGGAGGGCGGGGGAGGACGGGGGAGAGGGAAGGCCGGGGAGGACGGGGGAGAGGCAGGGCCGGGGAGGACGGGGGAGAGGGAAGGCCGGGGAGGACGGGGAGAGGGAGGGCCGGGGAGGACAGGGGAGAGGGAAGGCCGGGGAGGACGGGGAGAGGGAGGGCCGGGGAGGACGGGGGAGAGGGAGGGCCGTGGAGGACGGGGGAGATATAGCACCAGATATAGTAGCATTAGATATAGTAGCAGCAGATATAGTAGCAGCAGATATAGTAGCACCAGATATAGTAGCACCAGATATAGTACCACCAGATATAGTAGCAGCAGATATAGTAGCACCAGATATAGTAGCACCAGATATAGTAACACCAGATATAGTAACACCAGATATAGTAGCATCAGATATAGTAGCAGCAGATATAGTAACACCAGATATAGTAGCAGCAGATATAGTACCACCAGATATAGTAGCAGCAGATATAGTAACACCAGATATAGTAGCAGCAGATATAGTAGCATCAGATATAGTACCACCAGATATAGTAACACCAGATATAGTAGCATCAGATATAGTAGCATCAGATATAGTAGCATCAGATATAGTAGCATCAGATATAGTAGCATCAGATATAGTAGCATCAGATATAGTAACACCAGATATAGTAGCACCAGATATAGTACCACCAGATATAGTAGCATCAGATATAGTAGCACCAGATATAGTAGCACCAGATATAGTAGCAGCAGATATAGTAGCATCAGATATAGTAGCAGCAGATATAGTAGCAGCAGATATAGTAGCATCAGATATAGTAGCATCAGATATAGTAGCATCAGATATAGTAGCATCAGATATAGTAACATCAGATATAGTAGCATCAGATATAGTAACATCAGATATAGTAGCATCAGATATAGTAGCATCAGATATAGTAGCATCAGATATAGTAGCACCAGATATAGTAGCATCAGATATAGTAGCATCAGATATAGTAGCACCAGATATAGTAGCATCAGATATAGTAGCATCAGATATAGTAGCACCAGATATAGTAGCACCAGATATAGTAGCATCAGATATAGTAGCATCAGATATAGTAGCACCAGATATAGTAGCAGCAGATATAGTAGCAGCAGATATAGTAGCATCAGATATAGTAGCAGCAGATATAGTAGCACCAGATATAGTAGCACCAGATATAGTAGCATCAGATATAGTAGCATCAGATATAGTAGCACCAGATATAGTAGCAGCAGATATAGTAGCAGCAGATATAGTAGCATCAGATATAGTAGCATCAGATATAGTAGCATCAGATATAGTAGCACCAGATATAGTAGCACCAGATATAGTAGCATCAGATATAGTAGCATCAGATATAGTAGCACCAGATATAGTAGCAGCAGATATAGTAGCAGCAGATATAGTAGCATCAGATATAGTAGCAGCAGATATAGTAGCATCAGATATAGTAGCAGCAGATATAGTAGCACCAGATATAGTAGCACCAGATATAGTAGCACCAGATATAGTACCACCAGATATAGTAGCACCAGATATAATAGCATCAGATATAGTAGCAGCAGATATAGTAGCATCAGATATAGTAACACAAGATATAGTAGCATCAGATATAGTAGCATCAGATATAGTAGCACCAGATATAGTAGCACCAGATATAATAGCATCAGATATAGTAGCAGCAGATATAGTAGCACCAGATATAATAGCATCAGATATAGTAGCAGCAGATATAGTAGCATCAGATATAGTAGCACCAGATATAGTAGCATCAGATATAGTAGCATTAGATATAGTAGCATCAGATATAGTAGCAGCAGATATAGTAGCATCAGATATAGTAGCAGCAGATATAGTAGCATCAGATATAGTAGCATTAGATATAGTAGCAGCAGATATAGTAGCATCAGATATAGTAACACCAGATATAGTAGCAGCAGATATAGTAGCAGCAGATATAGTAGCATCAGATATAGTAGCAGCAGATATAGTAGCACCAGATATAGTAGCATTAGATATAGTAGCAGCAGATATAGTAGCATCAGATATAGTAGCAGCAGATATAGTAGCACCAGATATAGTAGCACCAGATATAGTAGCATCAGATATAGTAGCATCAGATATAATAGCATCAGATATAGTAGCATCAGATATAGTAGCATCAGATATAGTAGCACCAGATATAATAGCATCAGATATAGTAGCATCAGATATAGTAGCATTAGATATAGTAGCAGCAGATATAGTAGCATCAGATATAGTAGCACCAGATATAGTAGCACCAGATATAGTAGCACCAGATATAGTAGCATCAGATATAGTAGCATCAGATATAGTAGCATCAGATATAGTAGCATTAGATATAGTAGCAGCAGATATAGTAGCATCAGATATAGTAGCACCAGATATAATAGCATCAGATATAGTAGCATCAGATATAGTAGCATCAGATATAGTAGCATCAGATATAGTAGCATCAGATATAGTAGCACCAGATATAGTAGCACCAGATATAGTAGCACCAGATATAGTAGCATCAGATATAGTAGCATCAGATATAGTAACACAAGATATAGTAACACCAGATATAGTAGCAGCAGATATAGTAACACCAGATATAGTAACACCAGATATAGTAGCACCAGATATAGTAGCACCAGATATAGTAGCATCAGATATAGTAGCATCAGATATAGTAGCATCAGATATAGTAACACAAGATATAGTAACACCAGATATAGTAGCAGCAGATATAGTAACACCAGATATAGTAGCATCAGATATAGTAGCAGCAGATATAGTAGCACCAGATATAGTAACACCAGATATAGTAGCACCAGATATAGTAGCATCAGATATAGTAGCAGCAGATATAGTAGCAGCAGATATAGTAGCATCAGATATAGTAGCATCAGATATAGTAGCATCAGATATAGTAGCACCAGATATAGTACCACCAGATATAGTAGCAGCAGATATAGTAGCATCAGATATAGTAGCATCAGATATAGTAGCACCAGATATAGTAGCACCAGATATAGTAGCATCAGATATAGTAGCATCAGATATAGTAGCATCAGATATAGTAGCAGCAGATATAGTAGCAGCAGATATAGTAGCATCAGATATAGTAGCATCAGATATAGTAGCATCAGATATAGTAGCATCAGATATAGTAACACAAGATATAGTAGCATCAGATATAGTAGCATCAGATATAGTAGCATCAGATATAGTAGCATCAGATATAGTAGCAGCAGATATAGTAACACCAGATATAGTAGCAGCAGATATAGTAGCACCAGATATAGTAGCACCAGATATAGTAGCAGCAGATATAGTAGCACCAGGCCTGCTGTACCTTGATGGGTCGTAGCAGGTTGGGTCTCTTCCAGCGATAGTACAGCAGGCCGGCGATGGTCACTCCATAGGACAGGAAGTTAATAAAAGACACATAGTTGATCAGGTTGTGAGTCTCTCCGATACACAGGATCACAATGGTGGCTCCGCACTGTGGAGGAGGAGGAGGAGGGAAGCAGAGGTCAATGAACATAGACGTAACATACACTTTGTGGGCCTATAACATTATACACAAAGCTATATAGCACAGCCCTCTCACAGCAGTGAGACAGTCAACCTCACAGTGAAATGCTTTACTTACAGGCTCTAACCAATAGAGTAAAAAAGGTGTTAGGTGAACAATAGGTAAGTAAAGAAATAAAACAACAGTAAAAAGACAGGCTATATACAGGCTAGTAGCGAGGCTATAAAAGTAGCGAGGCTACACAAGTAGCGAGGCTAGTAGCGAGGCTATACAGTAGCGAGGCTACATACAGTAGCGAGGCTATAAAAGTAGCGAGGCTACACAGTAGCGAGGCTACACAGTAGGGAGGCTATACAGTAGCGAGGCTACATACAGACACCGGTTAGTCAGGCTGATAGAGGTACGATAAAAAACACATAACAGCACAATTGGTTGGGCGCCCGTAAAACTGCTGCCAGTTCTTCCGGCGCCATTTTATATGTGGAGTGCAGTAACTTACACAGACTAGCAGAGCGGGAATAGGGGTGCAGTAACTTACACAGACTAGCAGAGCGGGAATAGGGGTGCAGTAACTTACACAGACTAGCAGAGCAGGAATAGGGGTGCAGTAACTTACACAGACTAGCAGAGCGGGAATTGGGGTGCAGTAACTTACACAGACTAGCAGAGCGGGAATAGGGGTGCAGTAACTTACACAGACTAGCAGAGCGGGAATAGGGGTGCAGTAATTTACACAGACTAGCAGAGCGGGAATATGGGTGCAGTAACTTACACAGACTAGCAGAGCAGGAATAGGGGTGCAGTTTTTCAGGTGGATCATGGCCAACAGGTAAGGTAGGTGACCCTCTCTGGCTCCAGAGAAACACAACCTGTGGAGAAACAGGACAACAGCATTTGGGGTGTATGCAGTTGGTTGGAGAGTGATGCTAGAAACACCACGGGGTTGTGGGTTGGATTCTTGCAGAGCTACAACACAGATACGCTATGAAGGAGGTGGACTGCTACAACACAGATACGCTATGGAGGAGGTGGACTGCTACAACACAGATACGCTATGAAGGAGGTGGACTGCTACAACACAGATACGCTATGAAGGAGGTGGACTGCTACAACACAGATACGCTATGGAGGAGGTGGACTGCTACAACACAGATACGCTATGGAGGAGGTGGACTGCTACAACACAGATACGCTATGAAGGAGGTGGACTGCTACAACACAGATACGCTATGAAGGAAGTGGACTGCTACAACACAGATACGCTATGGAGGAGGTGGACTGCTACAACACAGATACGCTATGGAGGAAGTGGACTGCTACAACACAGATACGCTATGGAGGAAGTGGACTGCTACAACACAGATACGCTATGAAGGAGGTGGACTGCTACAACACAGATACGCTATGAAGGAGGTGGACTGCTACAACACAGATACGCTATGAAGGAGGTGGACTGCTACAACACAGATACGCTATGAAGGAGGTGGACTGCTACAACACAGATACGCTATGAAGGAGGTGGACTGCTACAACACAGATACGCTATGAAGGAAGTGGACTGCTACAACACAGATACGCTATGAAGGAAGTGGACTGCTACAACACAGATACGCTATGAAGGAAGTGGACTGCTACAACACAGATACGCTATGGAGGAGGTGGACTGCTACAACACAGATACGCTATGAAGGAGGTGGACTGCTACAACACAGATACGCTATGAAGGAAGTGGACTGCTACAACACAGATACGCTATGGAGGAAGTGGACTGCTACAACACAGATACGCTATGGAGGAAGTGGACTGCTACAACACAGATACGCTATGAAGGAGGTGGACTGCTACAACACAGATACGCTATGAAGGAAGTGGACTGCTACAACACAGATACGCTATGAAGGAGGTGGACTGCTACAACACAGATACGCTATGAAGGAAGTGGACTGCTACAACACAGATACGCTATGAAGGAGGTGGACTGCTACAACACAGATACGCTATGAAGGAAGTGGACTGCTACAACACAGATACGCTATGGAGGAAGTGGACTGCTACAACACAGATACGCTATGGAGGAAGTGGACTGCTACAACACAGATACGCTATGAAGGAGGTGGACTGCTACAACACAGATACGCTATGAAGGAAGTGGACTGCTACAACACAGATACGCTATGAAGGAGGTGGACTGCTACAACACAGATACGCTATGAAGGAGGTGGACTGCTACAACACAGATACGCTATGAAGGAGGTGGACTGCTACAACACAGATACGCTATGAAGGAAGTGGACTGCTACAACACAGCTACGCTATGGAGGAAGTGGACTGCTACAACACAGATACGCTATGAAGGAGGTGGACTGCTACAACACAGATACGCTATGGAGGAAGTGGACTGCTACAACACAGATACGCTATGAAGGAGGTGGACTGCTACAACACAGATACGCTATGAAGGAAGTGGACTGCTACAACACAGATACGCTATGGAGGAAGTGGACTGCTACAACACAGATACGCTATGAAGGAAGTGGACTGCTACAACACAGATACGCTATGGAGGAAGTGGACTGCTACAACACAGATACGCTATGAAGGAGGTGGACTGCTACAACACAGATACGCTATGAAGGAAGTGGACTGCTACAACACAGATACGCTATGGAGGAAGTGGACTGCTACAACACAGATACGCTATGAAGGAAGTGGACTGCTACAACACAGATACGCTATGGAGGAAGTGGACTGCTACAACACAGATACGCTATGAAGGAAGTGGACTGCTACAACACAGATACGCTATGGAGGAAGTGGACTGCTACAACACAGATACGCTATGGAGGAGGTGGACTGCTACAACACAGATACGCTATGAAGGAAGTGGACTGCTACAACACAGATACGCTATGGAGGAGGTGGACTGCTACAACACAGATACGCTATGGAGGAAGTGGACTGCTACAACACAGATACGCTATGGAGGAAGTGGACTGCTACAACACAGATACGCTATGAAGGAGGTGGACTGCTACAACACAGATACGCTATGAAGGAGGTGGACTGCTACAACACAGATACGCTATGAAGGAGGTGGACTGCTACAACACAGATACGCTATGGAGGAGGTGGACTGCTACAACACAGATACGCTATGAAGGAAGTGGACTGCTACAACACAGATACGCTATGAAGGAGGTGGACTGCTACAACACAGATACGCTATGAAGGAAGTGGACTGCTACAACACAGATACGCTATGAAGGAGGTGGACTGCTACAACACAGATACGCTATGAAGGAAGTGGACTGTATATTGGTATGGGTTATGGATGAAGTGGACTGTATATTAATATGGGTTATGGATGAAGTGGACTGTATATTGGTATGGGTTATGGATGAAGTGGACTGTATATTGATATGGGCTATGAAGGAAGTGGACTGTATATTAATATGGGTTATGGATGAAGTGGACTGTATATTGGTATGGGTTATGGATGAAGTGGACTGTATATTGGTATGGGTTATGGATGAAGTGGACTGTATATTGGTATGGGTTATGGATGAAGTGGACTGTATATTGGTATGGGTTATGGATGAAGTGGACTGTATATTGGTATGGGTTATGGATGAAGTGGACTGTATATTAATATGGGTTATGGATGAAGTGGACTGTATATTGATATGGGCTATGAAGGAAGTGGACTGTATATTGGTATGGGTTATGGATGAAGTGGACTGTATATTGATATGGGTTATGGAGGAAGTGGACTGTATATTAATATGGGTTATGGATGAAGTGGACTGTATATTAATATGGGTTATGGATGAAGTGGACTGTATATTAATATGGGTTATGGATGAAGTGGACTGTATATTAATATGGGTTATGGATGAAGTGGACTGTATATTGGTATGGGTTATGGATGAAGTGGACTGTATATTGATATGGGTTATGGAGGAAGTGGACTGTATATTAATATGGGTTATGGATGAAGTGGACTGTATATTAATATGGGTTATGGATGAAGTGGACTGTATATTGATATGGGTTATGGAGGAAGTGGACTGTATATTAATATGGGTTATGGATGAAGTGGACTGTATATTAATATGGGTTATGGATGAAGTGGACTGTATATTGATATGGGTTATGGAGGAAGTGGACTGTATATTAATATGGGTTATGGAGGAAGTGGACTGTATATTAATATGGGTTATGGATGAAGTGGACTGTATATTAATATGGGTTATGGATGAAGTGGACTGTATATTGATATGGGTTATGGAGGAAGTGGACTGTATATTAATATGGGTTATGGATGAAGTGGACTGTATATTAATATGGGTTATGGATGAAGTGGACTGTATATTGATATGGGTTATGGAGGAAGTGGACTGTATATTAATATGGGTTATGGAGGAAGTGGACTGTATATTAATATGGGTATATTGGTATGGGTTATGGATGAAGTGGACTGTATATTAATATGGGTTATGGATGAAGTGGACTGTATATTAATATGGGTTATGGATGAAGTGGACTGTATATTAATATGGGTTATGGATGAAGTGGACTGTATATTAATATGGGTTATGGATGAAGTGGACTGTATATTGGTATGGGTTATGGAGGAAGTGGACTGTATATTAATATGGGTTATGGATGAAGTGGACTGTATATTAATATGGGTTATGGAGGAAGTGGACTGTATATTAATATGGGTTATGGATGAAGTGGACTGTATATTGATATGGGTTATGGAGGAAGTGGACTGTATATTAATATGGGTTATGGATGAAGTGGACTGTATATTAATATGGGTTATGGATGAAGTGGACTGTATATTGGTATGGGTTATGGAGGAAGTGGACTGTATATTAATATGGGTTATGGATGAAGTGGACTGTATATTAATATGGGTTATGGATGAAGTGGACTGTATATTGGTATGGGTTATGGAGGAAGTGGACTGTATATTAATATGGGTTATGGATGAAGTGGACTGTATATTGATATGGGTTATGGAGGAAGTGGACTGTATATTAATATGGGTTATGGATGAAGTGGACTGTATATTGATATGGGTTATGGAGGAAGTGGACTGTATATTAATATGGGTATATTAATATGGGTATATTGGTATGGGTTATGGATGAAGTGGACTGTATATTGGTATGGGTATATTGGTATGGGTTATGGATGAAGTGGACTGTATATTAGAGACTATTAGTACCTGGAAGAAGTGAAGAGAGGTTGGAGAACCCGCTGACTATATTATGAGACTGTTAGTACCTGGAAGAAGTGAAGAGAGGTTGGAGAACCCGCTGACTATATTATGAGACTATTAGTACCTGGAAGAAGTGAAGAGAGGTTGGAGAACCGCTGACTATATTATGAGACTATTAGTACCTGGAAGAAGTGAAGAGATGTTGGAGAACCTGCTGACTATATTATGAGACTATTAGTACCTGGAAGAAGTGAAGAGAGGTTGGAGAACCACTGACTATATTATGAGACTATTAGTACCTGGAAGAAGTGAAGAGAGGTTGGAGAACCGCTGACTATATTATGAGACTATTAGTACCTGGAAGAAGTGAAGAGAGGTTGGAGAACCACTGACTATATTATGAGACTATTAGTACCTGGAGGAAGTGAAGAGAGGTTGGAGAACCGCTGACTATATTATGAGACTATTAGTACCTGGAAGAAGTGAAGAGAGGTTGGAGAACCACTGACTATATTATGAGACTATTAGTACCTGGAGGAAGTGAAGAGAGGTTGGAGAACCGCTGACTATATTATGAGACTGTTAGTACCTGGAAGAAGTGAAGAGAGGTTGGAGAACCCGCTGACTATATTATGAGACTATTAGTACCTGGAAGAAGTGAAGAGAGGTTGTAGAACCACTGACTATATTATGAGACTATTAGTACCTGGAAGAAGTGAAGAGAGGTTGGAGAACCGCTGACTATATTATGAGAATATTAGTACCTGGAAGAAGTGAAGAGAGGTTGGAGAACCGCTGACTATATTATGAGACTATTAGTACCTGGAAGAAGTGAAGAGAGGTTGGAGAACCCGCTGACTATATTATGAGACTATTAGTACCTGGAAGAAGTGAAGAGAGGTTGGAGAACCACTGACGATATTATGAGACTATTAGTACCTGGAAGAAGTGAAGAGAGGTTGGAGAACCCGCTGACTATATTATGAGACTATTAGTACCTGGAAGAAGTGAAGAGAGGTTGGAGAACCACTGACGATATTATGAGACTATTAGTACCTGGAAGAAGTGAAGAGAGGTTGGAGAACCCGCTGACTATATTATGAGACTATTAGTACCTGGAAGAAGTGAAGAGAGGTTGGAGAACCCGCTGACTATATTATGAGACTATTAGTACCTGGAAGAAGTGAAGAGAGGTTGGAGAACCGCTGACTATATTATGAGACTATTAGTACCTGGAAGAAGTGAAGAGAGGTTGGAGAACCACTGACTATATTATGAGACTATTAGTACCTGGAAGAAGTGAAGAGAGGTTGGAGAACCACTGACTATATTATGAGACTATTAGTACCTGGAAGAAGTGAAGAGAGGTTGGAGAACCCGCTGACTATATTATGAGACTATTAGTACCTGGAAGAAGTGAAGAGAGGTTGGAGAACCCGCTGACTATATTATGAGACTATTAGTACCTGGAAGAAGTGAAGAGATGTTGGAGAACCTGCTGACTATATTATGAGACTATTAGTACCTGGAAGAAGTGAAGAGAGGTTGGAGAACCACTGACTATATTATGAGACTATTAGTACCTGGAAGAAGTGAAGAGAGGTTGGAGAACCGCTGACTATATTATGAGACTATTAGTACCTGGAAGAAGTGAAGAGAGGTTGGAGAACCACTGACTATATTATGAGACTATTAGTACCTGGAGGAAGTGAAGAGAGGTTGGAGAACCGCTGACTATATTATGAGACTATTAGTACCTGGAAGAAGTGAAGAGAGGTTGGAGAACCACTGACTATATTATGAGACTATTAGTACCTGGAGGAAGTGAAGAGAGGTTGGAGAACCGCTGACTATATTATGAGACTATTAGTACCTGGAAGAAGTGAAGAGAGGTTGGAGAACCCGCTGACTATATTATGAGACTATTAGTACCTGGAAGAAGTGAAGAGAGGTTGGAGAACCACTGACTATATTATGAGACTATTAGTACCTGGAAGAAGTGAAGAGAGGTTGGAGAACCGCTGACTATATTATGAGAATATTAGTACCTGGAAGAAGTGAAGAGAGGTTGGAGAACCGCTGACTATATTATGAGACTATTAGTACCTGGAAGAAGTGAAGAGAGATTGGAGAACCCGCTGACTATATTATGAGACTATTAGTACCTGGAAGAAGTGAAGAGAGGTTGGAGAACCACTGACGATATTATGAGACTATTAGTACCTGGAAGAAGTGAAGAGAGGTTGGAGAACCCGCTGACTATATTATGAGACTATTAGTACCTGGAAGAAGTGAAGAGAGGTTGGAGAACCCGCTGACTATATTATGAGACTATTAGTACCTGGAAGAAGTGAAGAGAGGTTGGAGAACCCGCTGACTATATTATGAGACTATTAGTACCTGGAAGAAGTGAAGAGAGGTTGGAGAACCGCTGACTATATTATGAGACTATTAGTACCTGGAAGAAGTGAAGAGAGGTTGGAGAACCACTGACTATATTATGAGACTATTAGTACCTGGAAGAAGTGAAGAGAGGTTGGAGAACCACTGACTATATTATGAGACTATTAGTACCTGGAAGAAGTGAAGAGAGGTTGGAGAACCCGCTGACTATATTATGAGACTATTAGTACCTGGAAGAAGTGAAGAGAGGTTGGAGAACCCGCTGACTATATTATGAGACTATTAGTACCTGGAAGAAGTGAACAGAGGTTGGAGAACCGCTGACTATATTATGAGACTATTAGTACCTGGAAGAACTGAAGAGAGGTTGGAGAACCGCTGACTATATTATGAGACTATTAGTACCTGGAAGAAGTGAAGAGAGGTTGGAGAACCGCTGACTATATTATGAGACTATTAGTACCTGGAAGAAGTGAAGAGAGGTTGGAGAACCCGCTGACTATATTATGAGACTATTAGTACCTGGAAGAAGTGAAGAGAGGTTGGAGAACCCGCTGACTATATTATGAGACTATTAGTACCTGGAAGAAGTGAACAGATAGCCGTTGATGCCTCCGAATGTCGACAGAGCCACAGAGATGGGCATCACCCAGGAGAATACGCCCAGCAACTTCTCACCAAATGTCTGTAGAAAACCATTCAACAATCATTAAACAACCTTCAAAACAACCACAGATAGTTAACTGTTAAATAACCACACAAAATCACATCACCACATTTAATTTATTTATTATGGATCCTCATTAGCTTTTACAGAAGCAGGAGCTACTCTTCCTGGTGTTTATTATGGATCCTCATTAGCTTTTACAGAAGCAGCAGCTACTCTTCCTGGTGTTTATTATGGATCCTCATTAGCTTTTACAGTAGCAGCAGCTACTCTTCCTGGTGTTTATTATGGATCCTCATTAGCTTTTACAGAAGCAGCAGCTTCTCTTCCTTGGGTCCACAAAAAACACAAAACATAACAAGTAACAAGCTCATCACTAAGCTCATCAAAGCTCATCACTAAGATAAGGACCCTGGGACTAAACACCTCCCTCTGCAACTGGATCCTGGACTTCCTGACGGGCCGCCCCCAGGTGGTAAGGGTAGGCAACAACACATCTGCCACGCTGATCCTCAACACAGGGGCCCTTCAGGGGTGTGTGCTTAGTCCCCTCCTGTACTCCCTGTTTACCTATGACTACACTGCCAGGCACGACTCCAACACCATCATTAAGTTTGCAGATGACACAACAGTGGTAGGCCTGATCACCGACAACAATGAGACAGCCTATAGGGAGGAGGTCAGAGACCTGGCCGTGTGGTGCCAGGACAACAACCTCTCCCTCAATGTGATTGTCGGAACTAGAAGCACAAGCATTTCACTACACTCGCATTAACATCTGCTAACCATGTGTATGTGACAAATACAATTTGATTTGATTTGATTTGGACAAAGGAGATGATTGTGGACTACAGGAAAAGGAGGACCGAGCACGCCGCCATTCTCATCGATGGGGATGTAGTGGAGCAGGTTGAGAGCTTCAAGTTCCTTGGTGTCCACATCACCAACAAATGTTCATAGTCCAAACATGCCAAGACAGTTGTGAAGAGGGCACGACAAAGCCTATTCCCCCTTCAGGAGACTGAAAAGACTTGGCATGGGTCCTCAGATCCTCAAAAAGTTCTACAACTGCACCATCGAGAGCATCCTGACTGGTTGCATCACCGCCTGGTATTGCAAATGCTCGGCCTCCGACAGCAAGGCACTACAGAGGGTAGTGCGTACGGCCCAGTACATCACCGGGGCCAAGCTTCCTACCATCCAGGACCTCTATATCAGGCGGTGTCAGAGGAAGGCCCTAAAAATTTCCAAAGACTCCAGCCACCCTATAGTCATAGACTGTTTTCTCTGCTACCGCACGGCAAGCGGTGCCGGAGCACCAGGTCTGGAACCAACAGGACCCTGAACAGCTTCTACCCCCAAGCTATCAGACTGATAGCTAGTTAATAGTTTCACTTTTTTGACTAATTACATATGCTGCTGCTACTGTTTATTATCTATCCTGTTGCTTAGTCACTTTATTCCTAGTTATATGTACATATCTACCTCAATTACCTCGTACCCCTGTACATTGACTCAGTGCTGGTACTTCCTGTATATAGCCATGTTATTACCTCAGTACTGGTACTTCCTGTATATAGCCATGTAATTACCTCATATCCCTGCACATTCACTCAGTACTGGTACTTCCTGTATATAGCCATGTAATTACCTCATATCCCTGCACATTCACTCAGTACTGGTACTTCCTGTATATAGCCATGTAATTACCTCATATCCCTGCACATTCACTCAGTACTGGTACTTCCTGTATATAGCCATGTTATTACCTCAGTACTGGTACTTCCTGTATATAGCCATGTTATTATCTGGTACTTCCTGTATATAGCCATGTTATTACCTGGTACTTCCTGTATATAGCCATGTTATTGTTACTTATTGTGTATATATTATGACTTCATTATTAAGTGTTATTGCTTTTCTATTATTTTATTTATAGATTAATTAATTAATTAATTCTCACCACAGCCACGGCGTTGGATGCCAACAGCTCTTCGGGGGTCATGGAGGAGAAGTATGCGATGTTGGTCAGAGTGTAGACTAACGTCACCAGGGGAATGGATATGTAGATAGCCCGGGGCAGGTTCCTGAGATAAGAGACATATTTTACAGTAATATACCAGGTTCCTGTAAAACAGTACATCATATTACAGTGATGTAGTACTGTAATAATATATAATAGTAAAATGTAAATAGCCCAGGGCAGGTTCCTGAGATTAGAAACATATTTTACAGTAATATACCAGGTTCCTGTAAAACAGTAGATTATAGTACAGTAATATAGTACTGTAATAATAAAATTATATTACAGTAATATGTAGATAGCCCAGGGCAGGTTCCTGGGATTAGAAACATATTTTACAGTAATATACCAGGTTCCTGTAAAACAGTACATTTTATTACAGTAATATAGTACTGTAATAATTACAGTAATATGTAGACAGCCCAGGGCAGGATCCTGAGATTAGAAACATATTTTACAGTAATATACCAGGTTCCTGTAAAACAGTACATTATATTACAGTAATTTAGTACTGTAATAATATATTACAGTAATATGTAGATGGCCCGGGGCAGGTTCCTAACAGGTAACATATTACAGTAACATGCCATGACACTGACAGTCAGCAATAACAGGAACATGTTACATTTTGAAAAGCGTATGTAAATAGCAATGACTTGAAACAGTCAACCCATTAGACAGCAGTGAGACAGTCAACCCATTAGACAGCAGTGAGACAGTCAACTCATTAGACAGCAGTGAGACAGTCTACTCATTAGACAGCAGTGAGACAGTCAACACATTAGACAGTCAACTCATTAGACAGCAGTGAGACAGTCAACCCATTAGACAGCAGTGAGACAGTCAACCCATTAGACAGCAGTGAGACAGTCAACTCATTAGACAGCAGTGAGACAGTCAACTCATTAGACAGCAGTGAGACAGTCAACCCATTAGACAGCAGTGAGACAGTCAACCCATTAGACAGCAGTGAGACAGTCAACACATTAGACAGCAGTGAGACAGTCAACTCATTAGACAGCAGTGAGACAGTCAACCCATTAGACAGCAGTGAGACAGTCAACTCATTAGACAGCAGTGAGACAGTCACCTCATTAGACAGCAGTGAGACAGTCAACCCATTAGACTGCAGTGAGACAGTCAACTCATTAGACAGCAGTGAGACAGTCAACTCATTAGACAGCAGTGAGACAGTCAACTCCTTAGACAGCAGTGAACAGTCAACCCATTAGACAGCAGTGAGACAGTCAACCCATTAGACAGCAGTGAGACAGCAGTGAGACAGTCAACTCATTAGACAGCAGTGAGACAGTCAACTCATTAGACAGCAGTGAGACAGTCAACCCATTAGACAGCAGTGAGACAGTCAACCCATTAGACAGCAGTGTGACAGTCAACCCATTAGACAGCAGTGAGACAGCAGTGAGACAGTTAACCCATTAGACAGCAGTGAGACAGTCAACCCATTAGACAGCAGTGAGACAATAGTGAGACAGTCAACCCATTAGACAGCAGTGAGACAGTCAACCCATTAGACAGCAGTGAGACAGTCAACCCATTAGACAGTACAGTAACTACTGTGAGACAGTCAACTCATTAGACAGCAGTGAGACAGTAGTGAGACAGTCAACCCATTAGACAGCAGTGAGACAGTCAACTCATTAGACAGCAGTGAGACAGTAGTGAGACAGTCAACCCATTAGACAGCAGTGAGACAGTCAACTCATTAGACAGCAGTGAGACAGTAAAGTTAATGAATATAATTTGAGCATTGGAGGCAATAAGTAAACAGCTGCAACATGACCACACGTAAAGTCAATATATTACTGTATGACAACAGGTGCTCTTCCACTTTCCACCACTAGGTGGTGCTATGAGGACACAGTTCGTTGCGCTCCGATTCTCCACCCTTCTCCTGAAGTGTACACTTGGAAAATTCCCTTCAGCTAATGTTTAGAGCAGACCAATGCTTTGAAATTCCTAACAGGGAGTGTGCAGGTGCACACTTTGTTAGAGGGTAAAAAATTGGGACGTTACCTAAATGTAGAGGTCGATTGGTCTATCCTGATTAAATTGGGACGTAGCCTAAATCTAGAGGTCTATCCTGATTAAATTGGGACGTAGCCTAAATCTAGAGGTCTATCCTGATTAAATTGGGACGTAGCCTAAATCTAGAGGTCTATCCTGATTAAATTGGGACGTAGCCTAAATCTAGAGGTTTATCCTGATTAAATTGGGACGTAGCCTACATCTAGAGGTCTATCCTGATTAAATTGGGACGTAGCCTACATCTAGAGGTCTAGAGGTCTATCCTGATTAAATTGGGACGTAGCCTAAATCTAGAGGTTTATCCTGATTAAATTGGGACGTAGCCTACATCTAGAGGTCTATCCTGATTAAATTGGGACGTAGCCTACATCTAGAGGTCTATCCTGATTAAATTGGGACGTAGCCTACATCTAGAGGTCTAGAGGTCTATCCTGATTAAATTGGGACGTAGCCTAAATCTAGAGGTTTATCCTGATTAAATTGGGACGTAGCCTAAATCTAGAGGTCTATCCTGATTAAATTGGGACGTAGCCTACATCTAGAGGTCTATCCTGATTTAATTGGGACGTAGCCTAAATCTAGAGGTCTAGAGGTCTATCCTGATTAAATTGGGACGTAGCCTAAATCTAGAGGTCTATCCTGATTAAATTGGGACGTAGCCTACATCTAGAGGTCTAGAGGTCTATCCTGATTAAATTGGGACGTAGCCTACATCTAGAGGTCTATCCTGATTAAATTGGGACGTAGCCTAAATCTAGAGGTCTATCCTGATTAAATTGGGACGTAGCCTACATCTAGAGGTCTATCCTGATTAAATTGGGACGTAGCCTACATCTAGAGGTCTAGAGGTCTATCCTGATTAAATTGGGACGTAGCCCACATCTAGAGGTCCTTACTTGCGAGGCTCGACCACCTCCTCAGTGACGTAGTTCAGGAAGTTCCAGCCGCTGAAGGCGAAGGAGGCCTGGAGGAAAGCCAGAGCTATCTGCCCCACAGACGGGTCCCGTGTGAACTCAAACGCCTGACTGGGTCTCAGAGCATCATAGTGACCTGGTGGGGGGGAGGGAGGGAGGGAGGGAGGGAGGGAGGGGAGGGAGGGAGGGGGGTTGAGAGGGAGGGAGGGGGGGGTTGAGAGGGAGGGAGGGAGGGAGACAGAATGAGAGAGAGAGAGCTGTGATTAAGATTTTACTGATGAGGATTGCTTCTGTAACACACACACACACACACACACACACACACACACACACACACACACACACACACACACACACACACACACACACACACACACACACACACACACACACACACACACACACACACACACACACACAAAGAGTTGTGACAGCAACTACAGTAGTGATTCAACATGTGACCAGACGGAGAGACCGCCAGTATTGCTGTTACAATCTGGGACATGATTCCTGTCCAGACAGATACTTCCTGACTCACAGTGTTTAATGGCAGACAGATCACACAGTGTTTAATGGTAGACAGATCACAGTGTTTAATGGCAGACAGATCCCACAGTGTTTAATGGCAGACAGATCACAGTGTTTAATGGCAGACAGATCACACAGTGTTTAATTGGAAGACAGATACTTCCTGACTCATAGGGTTTAATGGCAGACAGATCACACAGTGTTTAATGGTAGACAGATCACAGTGTTTAATGGCAGACAGATCCCACAGTGTTTAATGGTAGACAGATCACAGTGTTTAATGGCAGACAGATCACACAGTGTTTAATGGCAGACAGATCACAGTGTTTAATGGCAGACAGATCACACAGTGTTTAATTGGAAGACAGATACTTCCTGACTCACAGTGTTTAATGGCAGACAGATCACACAGTGTTTAATGGCAGACAGATCACACAGTGTTTAATGGCAGACAGATACTTCCTGACTCACAGTGTTTAATGGCAGACAGATCACAGTGTTTAATGGCAGACAGATCACAGTGTTTAATGGCAGACAGATCACACAGTGTTTAATGGCAGACAGATCACACAGTTGGACTGATGTGATATTTAAAAGGCAGCACGCTCTGCTTACACTGTGTCTCTCTCTCTGGTTTCTACGATTCCTTCCCATGTCAGTCTGGAAGATTAGCTGAGACAACAGTACTGCTGCTGGGATACACGGTCAGGTCACGAACGCTGCCTTTCTGGCTGCCTAAGAACCAGCCCAAACTGGATGAGGTCCACTGACTGTATGATAGGGCCATTTTAAGTAATTTAAACATGGTTCTCCTCCACTGTCTGTATGTTTGATTCAGGTCAGGAACCCTGCTTCTCTAAAGTCTTGTTCTACACGGCATGTTTTAGTGCTCAAATCCGTCTGTTTTTTCAAATCCGTTACAGAATACTGACTACTGTCCAAGCTGTCCCACCTCTACAGGGCAGCAGCCACCAGGCCAGGATTCTCATCTCCCAGCAGCCACCAGGCCAGGAGTCTCATCTCCCAGCAGCCACCAGGCCAGGAGTCTCATCTCCCAGCAGCCACCAGGCCAGGAGTCTCATCTCCCAGCAGCCACCAGGCCAGGAGTTTCATCTCCCAGCAGCCACCAGGCCAGCAGTCTCATCTCCCAGCAGCCACCAGGCCAGGAGTCTCATCTCCCACCTCTACGGGGCAGCAGCCACCAGGCCAGGAGTTTAATCTCCCAGCAGCCACCAAGCCAGGAGTTTAAAACCCAGCAGCCACCAGGCCAGCAGTCTCATCTCCCAGCAGCCACCAGGCCAGGAGTCTCATCTCCCAGCAGCCACCAGGCCAGGAGTCTCATCTCCCAGCAGCCACCAGGCCAGGAGTCTCATCTCCCAGGAGCCACCAGGCCAGGAGTTTCATCTCCCAGCAGCCACCAGGCCAGGAGTTTCATCTTCCACCTCTACAGGGCAGCAGCCACCAGGCCAGGAGTCTCATCTCCCAGCAGCCACCAGGCCAGGAGTCTCATCTCCCAGCAGCCACCAGGCCAGGAGTTTCATCTCCCAGCAGCCACCAGGCCAGCGGTCTCATCTCCCAGCAGCCACCAGGCCAGGAGTCTCATCTCCCACCTCTACGGGGCAGCAGCCACCAGGCCAGGAGTCTCATCTCCCAGCAGCCACCAGGCCAGGAGTCTCATCTCCCAGCAGCCACCAGGCCAGGAGTCTCATCTCCCAGCAGCCACCAGGCCAGGAGTTTCATCTCCCAGCAGCCACCAAGCCAGCAGTCTCAGCAGCCACCAGGCCAGGAGTCTCATCTCCCAGCAGCCACCAGGCCAGGAGTCTCTCCCAGCAGCCACCAGGCCAGGATGCTCATCTCCCAGCAGCCACCAGGCCAGGAGTCTCATCTCCCAGCAGCCACCAGGCCAGCGGTCTCATCTACCAGCAGCCACCAGGCCAGGAGTCTCATCTCCCAGCAGCCACCAGGCCAGGAGTCTCTCCCAGCAGCCACCAGGCCAGGATGCTCATCTCCCAGCAGCCACCAGGCCAGGAGTCTCATCTCCCAGCAGCCACCAGGCAAGGAGTCTCATCTCCCACCTCTACAGGGCAGCAGCCACCAGGCCAGGAGTCTCATCTCCCAGCAGCCACCAGGCCAGGAGTCTCATCTCCCAGCAGCCACCAGGCCAGGAGTTTCATCTCCCAGCAGCCACCAGGCCAGGAGTCTCATCTCCCAGCAGCCACCAGGCAAGGAGTCTCATCTCCCACCTCTACAGGGCAGCAGCCACCAGGCCAGGAGTCTCATCTCCCAGCAGCCACCAGGCCAGGAGTCTCATCTCCCAGCAGCCACCAGGCCAGGAGTTTCATCTCCCAGCAGCCACCAGGCCAGGAGTCTCATCTCCCAGCAGCCACCAGGCCAGGAGTCTCATCTCCCAGCAGCCACCAGGCCAGGAGGCTCATCTCCCAGCAGCCACCAGGCCAGGAGTCTCATCTCCCAGCAGCCACCAGGCCAGGAGTCTCATCTCCCACCTCTACGAGGCAGCACCCACCAGGCCAGGAGTCTCATCTCCCAGCAGCCACCAGGCCAGCAGTCTCATCTCCCAGCAGCTACCAGGCCAGGAGCAGGAGGGAGCAGAGGAAGGGTTGTTAAAGGGAGTGATTACTCCCAGCAGCCACCAGGACAGGAGTCTCATCTCCCAGCAGCCACCAGGACAGGAGTCTCATCTCCCAGCAGCCACCAGGCCAGCAGTCTCATCTCCCAGCAGCTACCAGGCCAGGAGCAGGAGGGAGCAGAGGAAGGGTTGTTAAAGGGAGTGATTACTCCCAGCAGCCACCAGGACAGGAGTCTCATCTCCCAGCAGCCACCAGGACAGGATCAGGAGGGAGCAGAGGAAGGGTTGTTCAGGGAGTGATTACTCCCCAGCAGCCACCAGGCCAGCAGTCTCATCTCCCAGCAGCCACCAGGCCAGGAGCCGGAGGGAGCAGAGGAAGGGTTGTTAAAGGGAGTGATTACTCCCAGCAGCCACCAGGCCAGCAGTCTCATCTCCCAGCAGCCACCAGGCCAGCAGTCTCATCTCCCAGCAGCCACAAGGCCAGGAGCAGGAGGGAGAAGAGGAAGGGTTGTTAAGGGAGTGAATACTCCCAGGTGATTAGTGATCTGAGAAGCTGATTGAGGGAAGCCTCCTGACGTGGCAGGATTCATATTGGACGTCTTTTAGTTTTCTTTTGGACGGGATCAGACATACCTGTTGTATAATATTGTTTTGTCAACCATTTTACATGGATAAGCTGCTTGGTCTGGTCCAATACGGAGTCTCATCTGAATTCCCCTGGGCTCAGTCCTCTCCATCATCTACACCAGGGGTTAGTAAGAGTCTCTGTGACAGTAGTGTCAAAGATGTTTATAACTAACCCAAGATAGACCACAGCCTGTCGTTTCCAATGGGAGTAAATGAATCATCGTGGGCAGAACAAGTAAGGAGGTGGGCAGAGCCAAGCATTGAGTTAGTGAGATTCTATTGGTGCATTCTTTCATGTATTTGCATATTTCTGTTAGGGAACGCCTACTTTGTGAAGTGAGCGTGTGAAATAACTCAATTCGCCCTTTGCACTCTTTCTGAAGAACGCAATTTTTAAAAAACTTTGACAAAAAGTAAAGTCTACAAAACTTAGTCCACTCTGTTCGTAACAGACTAGAGTTTTGGAAACAAAAAACTGTTTTGAGATCAAATGTTTCATCAATGAGAAAATGTGCAGAATGTTGGACAAAATCCATCTATCGCCATCTTCTCCCACTGCCAGCCACTGGGCTTCCTCTCATCACCATATTTGGTAGTGAGAGGAAACGCCAACCAAACGCTTCACATTTATACATCCGGTGAAATATCTGGCTTGTTATTCCATCTGCGGTCATGTCCAGACACGTCCACCAGGTGGAAGCAGAGGCTATCTGGCTCGTTCTTCCATCTGCGGTCATGTCCAGACACGTCCACCAGGTGGAAGCAGAGGATATCTGGCTCGTTATTCCATCTGTGGTAGTGTCCAGACACGTTCACCAGGTGGAAGCAGAGAAAATCTGGCTCGTTATTCTATCTGCGGTCATGTCCAGACACGTCCACCAGGTGGAAGCAGAGGATATCTGGCTCGTTATTCCATCTGCGGTCATGTCCAGACACGTCCACCAGGTGGAAGCAGAGAATATCTGGCTCGTTATTCCATCTGTGGTCGTGTCCAGACACGTCCACCAGGTGGAAGCAGAGGATATCTGGCTCGTTATTCCATCTGCGGTCATGTCCAGACACGTCCACCAGGTGGAAGCAGAGAATATCTGGCTCGTTGTTCCATCTGCGGTCGTGTCCAGACACGTCCACCAGGTGGAAGCAGAGGCTATTCATTTCCTCACTCCTGTCATGTGACCCTGAAGTTAATGACTGTAATCAGTATGGTGAGGAGCTGCTACAGAAGCAGTTGAAACTCACATTTATCTTGTGATTCAGAGACAATTACAGGGACGGCTGGCAAGTGAGAACAAAAGGGACTCTATTCGTGACACTGAGATTCCTTTTGGGGTTAAAAGTGAAGGCTTTAAGAATGTTTAACTCTAGTTTATCAGAGGGGTAAAATTACATGTGTCTCCAACCTCTGTATACGTCCGTGTGTCTCCAACCTCTGTGTGTGTGACGTGTGTCTCCAACCTCTGTGTGTGTGACATGTGTCCCCAACCTCTCTGTGTGTGTGACATGTGTCCCCAACCTCTGTGTGTGTGACATGTGTCCCCAACCTCTGTGTGTGTGACGTGTGTCCCCAACCTCTGTGTGTGTGACGTGTGTCTCCAACCTCTGTGTGTGTGACGTGAAGGACTACAGTCAGACACTGGCTGTCTGAATTAACCATAAGGAAGGGACTACAGCAGGACACTGGCTGTCTGAATTAACCATAGGGAAGGACTACAGCAGGACACTGGCTGTCTGAATTAACCACAGGGAAGGACTACAGCAGGACACTGGCTGTCTGAATTAACCATAGGGAAGGACTACAGCAGGACACTGGCTGTCTGAATTAACCATAGGGAAGGACTACAGCAGGACACTGGCTGTCTGAATTAACCATAGGGAAGGACTACAGCAGGACACTGGCTGTCTGAATTAACCATAGGGAAGGACTACAGCAGGACACTGGCTGTCTGGATTAACCATAGGGAAGGACTACAGCAGGACACTGGCTGTCTGAATTAACCATAGGGAAGGACTACAGCAGGACACTGGCTGTCTGAATTAACCATAGGGAAGGACTACAGCAGGACACTGGCTGTCTGAATTAACCATAGGGAAGGACTACAGCAGGACACTGGCTGTCTGGATTAACCATAGGGAAGGACTACAGCAGGACACTGGCTGTCTGAATTAACCATAGGGAAGGACTACAGCAGGACACTGGCTGTTTGAATTGGTTTTCAGGTGTCAGAGTTACAGTGAGAGTAGAAGGAGGTACAAGCCTGTGTGTGTGTGTGTGTGTGTGTGTGTGTGTGTGTGTGTGTGTGTGTGTGTGTGTGTGTGTGTGTGTGTGTGTGTGTGTGTGTGTGTGTGTGTGTGTGTGTGTGTGTGTGTGTGTGTGCTGTGTGTGTGTGTGTGTGTGTGTGTGTGTGTGTGTGTGTGTGTGTGTTCCGGCATGCATGTGTGTGTGTGTGTGCGTTCCGGCATGCATGTGTGTGTGTGTGCGCGTTCCGGCATGCATGTGTGTGTGTGTGTGTGTGTGCGTTCCGGCATGCATGCGTGTGTGTGTGAGTGTGTGTGTATGTGTGTGCGTTCCGGCATGCATGTGTGTGTGCGTGCGTTCCGGCATGCATGCGTGCGTGCGTGCGTCCGTCCGTCCGTCCGTCCGTCCGTCCGTGTGTGTGTGTGTGTGTGTGTGCGTGCGTGCGTGCGTGTGTCCCCACCTCTACAGATCTGCACCAGTCCCACCATTATGATGAGTCCCAGAGCCAGCAGCTTCGCCACCGTGAACACATCCTGGATCCTGGTGGCCCAGCGGACGCTGGAGCAGTTTACCCACGTCAGGAACACTGGAACAGAGAGAGAGAGAGAGAGGTGACTAACCATGTACACTCTGACCCAGGAACACTGGAACAGAGAGAGGTGACTAACCATGTACACTCTGACCCAGGAACACTGGAACAGAGAGAGGTGACTAACCATGTACACTCTGACCCAGGAACACTGGAACAGAGAGAGGTGACTAACCATGTACACTCTGACCCAGGAACACTGGAACAGAGAGAGAGGTGACTAATGTTCAGGTCAACCCTGTTATTCTGTCCCTCGTGTTCAGGTCAACCCTGGTATTCTGTCCCTCGTGTTCAGGTCAACCCTGTTATTCTGTCCCTCGTGTTCGGGTCAACTCTGTTATTCTGTCCCTCATGTTCAGGTCAACCCTGTTATTCTGTCCCTCGTGTTCGGGTCAACTCTGTTATTCTGTCCCTCATGTTCAGGTCAACCCTGTTATTCTGTCCCTCATGTTCAGGTCAACCCTGTTATTCTGTCCCTCATGTTCAGGTCAACCCTGTTATTCTGTCCCTCGTGTTCAGGTCAACCCTGTTATTCTGTCCCTCGTGTTCAGGTCAACTCTGTTATTCTGTCCCCCATGTTCAGGTCAACCCTGTTATTCTGTCCCTCATGTTGACCTGCTGTCGACTGTAACAGGTTTTGTTGCAGTCAACCCTGTTACAGTCAACCCTGTTACAGTCAACCCTGTTACAGTCAACCCTGTTACAGTCAACCCTGTTACAGTCAACCCTGAAACAGTCAACACTGTTAACAGTATACACTGTTTACAGTCAACCTTGTTGCAGTCAACCCTGTTACAGTCAACCCTGTTACAGTCAACCCTGTTACAGTCAACCCCGTTACAGTCAACCCTGTTACAGTCAACCCTGTTAACAGTCAACATTGTTAACAGTCAACATTGTTACGGTCAACCCTGTTACGGACAACCTTGTTACGATCAACCCTGTTACAGTCAACCCTGTTACAGTCAACCCTGTTACAGTCAACCCTGTTACAGTCAACACTGTTAACAGTCAACATTGGTACAGTCAACCCTGAGACAGTCTACCCTGTTACAGTCAACCCTGATACAGTCAACCCTGATACAGTCAACCCTATTTACAGTCAACCCTGTTTACAGTCAACCCTGTTTACAGTCAACCCTGTTAACAGTCAACACTGTTAACAGTCAACACTGTTAACAGTCAACCCTGAAACAGTCAACCCTGAAACAGTCAACCCTGAACAGTCAACACTGAAACAGTCAACCCTGAAACAGTCAACCCTGAAACAGTCAACCAACCCTGTTTAACAGTCAACCCTGTTACAGTCAACCCTGTTAACAGTCAACCCTGTTAACAGTCAACCCTGATACAGTCAATAATGTTACAGTCAACCCGTATACAGTCAATCATGTTACAGTCAACCCTGATACAGTCAACCCTGTTACAGTCAACACTGTTAACAGTCAACACTGTTAACAGTCAACACTGTTAACAGTCAACACTGTTTACAGTCAACCCTGTTTGCAGTCAACCCTGTTGACAGTCAACCCTGTTGACAGTCAACCCTGTTTACAGTCAACCCTGATACAGTCAATAATGTTACAGTCAACCCGTATACAGTCAATCATGTTACAGTCAACCCTGATACAGTCAACCCTGATACTTTATTAGGCATTTAATAGATTATTATTTTTTTACCTCTTGAGACAGGAAGTGTAAACTTGTTTTTTTATGAAGTTGAACATGTGCTCTTTCTGACAGAATGTTATTAGTAGGTGAAAACAGGCTGTATGGTCTGGTACAGGCTGTATGGTAAGGCTGTATGGTCTGGTACAGGCTGTATGGTCCTGGTACAGGCTGTATGGTAAGGCTGTATGGTCTGGTACAGGCTGTATGGTCTGGTACAGGCTGTATGGTAAGGCTGTATGGTCTGGTACAGGCTGTATGGTAAGGCTGTATGGTCTGGTACAGGCTGTATGGTAAGGCTGTCTGGTCTGGTACAGGCTGTCTGGTCCTGGTACAGGCTGTATGGTAAGGCTGTCTGGTCTGGTACAGGCTGTATGGTAAGGCTGTCTGGTCCTGGTACAGGCTGTCTGGTCTGGTACAGGCTGTATGGTAAGGCTGTATGGTCTGGTACAGGCTGTATGGTAAGGGTGTATGGTCTGGTAGAGGCTGTATGGTCTGGTACAGGCTGTATGGTCCTGGTACAGGCTGTATGGTGTATGGTCTGGTACAGGCTGTATGGTAAGGCTGTATGGTCTGGTACAGGCTGTATGGTAAGGCTGTATGGTCTGGTACAGGCTGTATGGTAAGGCTGTCTGGTCCTGGTAAGGCTGTCTGGTCTGGTAGAGGCTGTATGGTCTGGTACAGGCTGTATGGTAAGGCTGTCTGGTCCTGGTAAGGCTGTCTGGTCTGGTACAGGCTGTATGGTCCTGGTACAGGCTGTATGGTCTGGTACAGGCTGTCTGGTCTGGTACAAGCTGTATGGTCTGGTACAGGCTGTATGGTCCTGGTACAGGCTGTATGGTAAGGCTGTCTGGTCTGGTACAGGCTGTATGGTCTGGTACAGGCTGTCTGGTCTGGTACAAGCTGTATGGTAAGGCTGTCTGGTCTGGTACAGGCTGTATGGTCTGGTACAGGCTGTATGGTCCTGGTACAGGCTGTATGGTAAGGCTGTCTGGTCTGGTACAAGCTGTATGGTAAGGCTGTCTGGTCTGGTACAGGCTGTATGGTCTGGTACAGGCTGTATGGTCCTGGTACAGGCTGTATGGTAAGGCTGTCTGGTCTGGTACAGGCTGTATGGTCTGGTACAGGCTGTATGGTCCTGGTACAGGCTGTATGGTAAGGCTGTCTGGTCTGGTACAGGCTGTATGGTCTGGTACAGGCTGTATGGTCCTGGTACAGGCTGTATGGTAAGGCTGTCTGGTCTGGTACAGGCTGTATGGTCCTGGAAAGAGGGGTAGAGGGGCTAAAGGGGGGCAGGAGAAGGGTAGAGGGGGGGCAGGAGGAGGGCAGGAGTAGAGGAGTGCAGGGGGTTTGGGACAGGCACCCCTCCCTCTACTTCATCCATCACAGAAGTGCCGGCTCCCCAAAGAGAGTCTGTCAGACCCCCTAACCCCCCAAAACAAACTGCTTCCGACGCAGACAAATAAAACCCAGGGGACAAGAAATGTATTCCCTCTATAGTGTACTACGATCCAAAGTAGTGCACTATATAGGGAATAGGGTGCCATTTGGAAAAACCCTGGCCTTTAAGAAGTGGCTCTCTCTGTCTGCCACCAGATTGTTGGCACGTTGGTCCGGTGTCACAGCGGTGGGGCCCCATTAACGTTATGGCACCGGGAAAGGCCGGGAAAGGGCAGCCCATCAGACCGGGTCAGTGTACTGAATGTTTCCTTTCCCTGCGTCTGTGATGACCTGGACAAGCCACCAAAGACACATATCCAGATATAGTATAATATCTCAGTGACACAGACGTCCTGAGGACTGAGGAGTTGTAGCCTGAGGAGGGTAGTTAGATCCAGTGAGGACTGAGGAGTTGTAGCTACTAAGACAGAGAGGCAGGGTAGTTAGATCCAGTGAGGACTGAGGAGTTGTAGCTACTAAGACAGAGAGGCAGGGTAGTTAGATCCAGTGAGGACTGAGGAGTTGTAGCTACTAGGACAGAGACAGGGTAGTTAGATCCAGTGAGGACTGAGGAGTTGTAGCTACTAGGACAGAGACAGGGTAGTTAGATCCAGTGAGGACTGAGGAGTTGTAGCTACTAAGACAGGGACAGGGTAGTTAGAACCAGTGAGGACTGAGGAGTTGTAGCTACTAGGACATAGAGGCAGGGTAGTTAGATCCAGTGAGGACTGAGGAGTTGTAGCGATAAGACAGAGAAGCAGGGTAGTTAGATCCAGTGAGGACTGAGGAGTTGTAGCTACTAGGACAGAGAGGCAGGGTAGTTAGAACCAGTGAGGACTGAGGAGTTGTAGCTACTAAGACAGAGAGGCAGGGTAGTTAGAACCAGTGAGGACTGAGGAGTTGTAGCTACTAGGACAGAGACAGGGTAGTTAGATCCAGTGAGGACTGAGGAGTTGTAGCGGTAAGACAGAGGCAGGGTAGTTAGAACCAGTGAGGACTGAGGAGTTGTAGCTACTACGACACAGAGGCAGGGTAGTTAGATCCAGTGAGGACTGAGGAGTTGTAGCTACTAAGACAGAGAGGCAGGGTAGTTAGATCCAGTGAGGACTGAGGAGTTGTAGCTACTAAGACAGAGACAGGGTAGTTAGACCCAGTGAGGACTGAGGAGTTGTAGCTACTAAGACAGAGAGGCAGGGTAGTTAGAACCAGTGAGGACTGAGGAGTTGTAGTTACTAAGACAGAGACAGGGTAGTTAGATCCAGTGAGGACTGAGGAGTTGTAGCTACTAAGACAGAGACAGGGTAGTTAGATCCAGTGAGGACTGAGGAGTTGTAGCTACTAAGACAGAGACAGGGTAGTTAGAACCAGTGAGGACTGAGGAGTTGTAGCTACTAAGACAGAGAGGCAGGGTAGTTAGATCCAGTGAGGACTGAGGAGTTGTAGCTACTAAGACAGAGGCAGGGTAGTTAGAACCAGTGAGGACTGAGGAGTTGTAGCTACTAGGACAGAGGCAGGGTAGTTAGAACCAGTGAGGACTGAGGAGTTGTAGCTACTAAGACAGAGACAGGGTAGTTAGAACCAGTGAGGACTGAGGAGTTGTAGCTACTAAGACAGAGAGGCAGGGTAGTTAGAACCAGTGAGGACTGAGGAGTTGTAGCTACTAAGACAGAGAGGCAGGGTAGTTAGATCCAGTGAGGACTGAGGAGTTGTAGCTACTAGGACATAGAGGCAGGGTAGTTAGATCCAGTGAGGACTGAGGAGTTGTAGCTACTAAGACAGAGAGGCAGGGTAGTTAGATCCAGTGAGGACTGAGGAGTTGTAGCTACTAAGACAGAGGCAGGGTAGTTAGAACCAGTGAGGACTGAGGAGTTGTAGCTACTAAGACAGAGGCAGGGTAGTTAGAACCAGTGAGGACTGAGGAGTTGTAGCTACTAAGACACAGAGGCAGGGTAGTTAGAACCAGTGAGGACTGAGGAGTTGTAGCTACTAAGACACAGAGGCAGGGTAGTTAGAACCAGTGAGGACTGAGGAGTTGTAGCTACTAAGACAGAGGCAGGGTAGTTAGAACCAGTGAGGACTGAGGAGTTGTAGCTACTAGGACATAGAGGCAGGGTAGTTAGAACCAGTGAGGACTGAGGAGTTTTAGCTACTAAGACAGAGGCAGGGTAGTTAGAACCAGTGAGGACTCTGGTTTCTAACTGCCATACCTGTTAAGGAGAGTGTGAGCACACACCACTGACACAGCAGTTTAAAGGGGGAATCAGCAGTAGAAACAATAACAAAGCGTTTTCCCCACCCCTGTTTTGGTAAACAGCTGAGGGTTGGGCCTGGAGAAATGTAACCACTCTCAAATTCATAGACAGAGCTATGGATGCAAGGACTGACCATCCACGATATCAACAGTATAGTTTTATTAACCATGTCAGGATAGAACACAGCCTGACCAAAATATAATCAATTAAACTAACATCAGGACATAATGTCGGGATACCCGATCCCTGCAGCTGTACATAGTCCATCTGTAAATAGTCCACTCAATCTACCTACCTCATCCCCGTATTGTTTTAATTTACTTTTCTGCTCTTTTGCACACCAGTATCACTACTTACACACCTTCATCTGCTCATCATCATCTGCTCATCTATAACCCCAGTGTTAATCTGTTAAATTGTAATTACTTTGCTACTACGGCCTATTTATTGCCTTACCTCCTCACGCCATTTGCACACACTGTATGTAGACTTTTTTTCTTTCCTATTGTGTTATTGACTGTACGTTTGTTTATTCCATGTGTAACTCTGTGTTGTTGTTTCTGTCGCACTGCTTTGCTTTATCTTGGCCAGGTCTCAGTTGTAAATGAGAACTTGTTCTCAACTAGCCTACCTGGTTAAATAACGGTGAAATAAATACATAAATAAATAGAACGTCAGGATAGAACACAGCCTGACCAAAATAGAATCAGTTAAACTAGCATCAGGACAGAACGTCAGGACAGAACGTCAGGACAGAACGTCAGGATAGAACGTCAGGACAGAACGTCAGGACAGAACGTCACGACAGAACGTCGGGACAGAACGTCGGGACAGAACGTCAAGACAGAACGTCGGGACAGAACGTCGGGACAGGACGTCGGGACAGAACGTCGGGACAGAACGTCGGGACAGAACGTCGGGACAGAACGTCGGGACAGGACGTCGGGACAGAACGTCGGGACAGAACGCCGGGACAGAACGTCGGGAAAGAACGTCGGGACAGAACGTCGGGACAGAACGTCGGGACAGAACGTCGGGACAGAACGTCAGGACAGGACGTCAGGACAGGACTTCAGGACAGAACGTCAGGACAGAACGTCAAGACAGAACGTCAAGACAGGACGTCAGGACAGAACGTCAGGACAGAACGTCAGGACAGAACGTCAGGACAGAACGCCAGGACAGAACGTCAAGACAGAACGTCAGGACAGAACGTCAAGACAGAACGTCAGGACAGAACGTGAGGACAGAACGTCAGGACAGAACGTCAGGACAGAACGTCAGGACAGAACGTCAGGACAGAACGTCAAGACAGAACGTCGGGACAGAACGTCGGGACAGGACGTCGGGACAGGACGTCGGGACAGAACGTCGGGACAGGACGTCGGGACAGGACGTCAAGACAGAACGTCAAGACAGAACGTCAAGACAGAACGTCAGGACAGAACGTCAAGACAGAACGTCAGGACAGAACGTAAAGACGGAACGTCGGGACGGAACGTCGGGTCGGGACGGAACGTCGGGACAGAACGTCGGGACAGAACGTCAAGACAGAACGTCGGGACAGAACGTCGGGACAGGACGTCGGGACAGGACGTCGGGACAGAACGTCGGGAAAGAACGTCGGGACAGGACGTCAGGACAGGACTTCAGGACAGAACGTCAGGACAGAACGTCAAGACAGAACGTCAAGACAGAACGTCAAGACAGGACGTCAAGACAGAACGTCAGGACAGAACGTCAGGACAGAACGTCAGGACAGAACGTCAGGACAGAACGTCAGGACAGAACGTCAAGACAGAACGTCAGGACAGAACGTGAGGACAGAACGTGAGGACAGAACGTCAGGACAGAACGTCAAGACAGAACGTCAGGACAGAACGTCAAGACAGAACGTCGGGACAGAACGTCGGGACAGAACGTCAAGACAGAACGTCGGGACAGAACGTCGGGACAGAACGCCGGGACAGAACGTCGGGAAAGAACGTCGGGACAGGACGTCGGGACAGGACGTCGGGACAGGACGTCGGGACAGGACGTCAGGACAGGACTTCAGGACAGGACGTCAGGACGGAACGTCAAGACGGAACGTCAGGACGGAACGTCAGGACCGAACGTCAGGACCGAACGTCAGGACAGAACGTCAGGATAGAACGTCAGGACAGAACGTCAGGACAGAACGTCAGGATAGAACGTCAGGAGGGTGGTGTCATGAAAATAACCTTTCACTCAAAGTCACTCAAATCAAAAAGGAGATGATCGTGGACTTCAGGAAACAGCAGAGGGAGCACCACCCCTTATCCACATCGAAGGGACAGCAGTGGAGTAGGTGGAAAGGTTTAAGTTCCCCGGCGTACACATCACAGACAAACTGTGCCCCCCCTATGACCCCCTATGACCCCTATGACCCCCCCTGTGTGTGCACATCTATTTCTATGGTCACAATCACTGTTCATGACCCAAACGGTTCCCTCTGGTTATTCAATCACTGTTCATGACCCAAACGGTTCCCTCTGGTTATTCAACCACTGTTCATGACCCAAACGGTTCCCTCTGGTTATTCAATCACTGTTCATGACCCAAACGGTTCCCTCTGGTTATTCAACCACTGTTCATGACCCAAACGGTTCCCTCTGGTTATTCAATCACTGTTCATGACCCAAACGGTTCCCTCTGGTTATTCAACCACTGTTCATGACCCAAACGATTCCCTCTGGTTATTCAATCACTGTTCATGACCCAAACGGTTCCCTCTGGTTATTCAATCACTGTTCATGACCCAAACGGTTCCCTCTGGTTATTCAACCACTGTTCATGACCCAAACGGTTCCCTCTGGTTATTCAACCACTGTTCATGACCCAAACGGTTCCCTCTGGTTATTCAACCACTGTTCATGACCCAAACGGTTCCCTCTGGTTATTCAACCACTGTTCATGACCCAAACGGTTCCCTCTGGTTATTCAATCACTGTTCATGACCCAAACGGTTCCCTCTGGTTATTCAACCACTGTTCATGACCCAAACGGTTCCCTCTGGTTATTCAATCACTGTTCATGACCCAAACGGTTCCCTCTGGTTGGTGGAGAGAATTCTGCAGGTTTAATTAAAGCTTATTTCCTGCAATCATACAAATGCTGTCAGGGGGTACAAAGACAATTTTGCAGTTTTAAAGCAAATTTTCTTGCAAATCTCTACATTTTGCCATGTCTAATGTGTATTCTTGTGATATTTAGTCCCGTGTGGCTCTTTCACGGCCAAGGTTGTGGGTTCGATTCCCACAGGTGACCAGTATGAACATGTATGACTCTCTACTGTAAGTCTCTCTGGATAAGAGAGTCTGTTAAATGACTCTCTACTGTAAGTCTCTCTGGATAAGAGAGTCTGTTAAATGACTCTCTACTGTAAGTCTCTCTGGATCAGAGAGTCTGTTAAATGACTCTCTACTGTAAGTCTCTCTGGATAAGAGAGTCTGTTAAATGACTCTCTACTGTAAGTCTCTCTGGATCAGAGAGTCTGTTAATGACTCTCTACTGTAAGTCTCTCTGGATAAGAGAGTCTGTTAAATGACTCTCTACTGTAAGTCTCTCTGGATAAGAGAGTCTGTTAAATGACTCTCTACTGTAAGTCTCTCTGGATCAGAGAGTCTGTTAAATGACTCTCTACTGTAAGTCTCTCTGGATAAGAGAGTCTGTTAAATGACTCTCTACTGTAAGTCTCTCTGGATCAGAGAGTCTGTTAATGACTCTCTACTGTAAGTCTCTCTGGATAAGAGAGTCTGTTAAATGACTCTCTACTGTAAGTCTCTCTGGATAAGAGAGTCTGTTAAATGACTGTTAAATGACTCTCTACTGTAAGTCTCTCTGGATCAGAGAGTCTGTTAAATGTAAAGATGATTGAGTGACTAGCAACAAGTTATAAATATCTCTCTAAGGTATGCAATGACTAACATGACAAGAGGAACTGATGATGCACCACCCAATTTAGAAATGTCACCTTGTACATTCTACTACTACAACTTTCAAGAGGACGTTTAAAGCCGGACTGAGTTCATTAAATATTTGACATTTGTAAAACAGATTGTATGACCTTGTGGCTCTGCCAGCTAGTGAACACTCTGCTGCCTACAGAACAAGGTCAGCTAGTGAACACTCTGCTGCCTACAGAACAAGGTCAGCTAGTGAACACTCTGCTGCCTACAGAACAAGGTCAGCTAGTGAACACTCTGCTGCCTACAGAACAAGGTCAGCTAGTGAACACTCTGCTGCCTACAGAACAAGGTCAGCTAGTGAACACTCTGCTGCCTACAGAACAAGGTCAGCTAGTGAACACTCTGCTGCCTACAGAACAAGGTCAGCTAGTGAACACTCTGCTGCCTACAGAACAAGGTCAGCTAGTGAACACTCTGCTGCCTACAGAACAAGGTCAGCTAGTGAACACTCTGCTGCCTACAGAACAAGGTCAGCTAGTGAACACTCTGCTGCCTACAGAACAAGGTCAGCTAGTGAACACTCTGCTGCCTACAGAACAAGGTCAGCTAGTGAACACTCTGCTGCCTACAGAACAAGGTCAGCTAGTGAACACTCTGCTGCCTACAGAACAAGGTCAGCTAGTGAACACTCTGCTGCCTACAGAACAAGGTCAGCTAGTGAACACTCTGCTGCCTACAGAACAAGGTCAGCTAGTGAACACTCTGCTGCCTACAGAACAAGGTCAGCTAGTGAACACTCTGCTGCCTACAGAACAAGGTCAGCTAGTGAACACTCTGCTGCCTACAGAACAAGGTCAGCTAGTGAACACTCTGCTGCCTACAGAACAAGGTCAGCTAGTGAACACTCTGCTGCCTACAGAACAAGGTCAGCTAGTGAACACTCTGCTGCCTACAGAACAAGGTCAGCTAGTGAACACTCTGCTGCCTACAGAACAAGGTCAGCTAGTGAACACTCTGCTGCCTACAGAACAAGGTCAGCTAGTGAACACTCTGCTGCCTACAGAACAAGGTTCATGACGAAAAACGCTAACCTGCGTTGACATGACCATGCTGCATCCCCAATGGCCCCTGGTCTAAAGTAGTGCACTATAATAGGGAATAGGGTGCCATAGGGCTCTGGTCTAAAGTAGTGCACTATATATAGGGAATAGGGTGCCATAGGGCTCTGGTCTAAAGTAGTGCACTATAATAGGGAATAGGGTGCCATAGGGCTCTGGTCTAAAGTAGTGCACTATATATAGGGAATAGGGTGCCATAGGGCTCTGGTCTAAAGTAGTGCACTATAATAGGGAATAGGGTGCCATAGGGCTCTGGTCTAAAGTAGTGCACTATAATAGGGAATAGGGTGCCATAGGGCTCTGGTCTAAAGTAGTGCACTATAATAGGGAATAGGGTGCCATAGGGCTCTGGTCTAAAGTAGTGCACTATAATAGGGAATAGGGTGCCATAGGGCTCTGGTCTAAAGTAGTGCACTATATAGGGAATAGGGTGCCATAGGGCTCTGGTCTAAAGTAGTGCACTATATAGGGAATAGGGTGTCATTTGGTATGTAGACCATGTTCCTTCCTTGTCCGCTTAAGAGAGGTTTTATAAAGGAGGTATAGTAAAGGAGGTACTGTAAAGGGGGTATTGTAAAGGAGGTACTGTAAAGGAGGTACTGTAAAGGAGGTATTGTAAAGGAGGTATTGTAAAGGGGGTATTGTAAAGGAGGTACTGTAAAGGAGGTATTGTAAAGGAGGTACTGTAAAGGGGGTACTGTAAAGGAGGTATTATAAAGGAGGTACTGTAAAGGGGGTATTGTAAAGGAGGTACTGTAGGGGTTATTGTAAAGGGGGTATTGTAGAGGAGGTACTGTAAAGGAGGTATTGTAAAGGAGGTACTGTAAAGGGGGTATTGTAAAGGAGGTACTGTAAAGGGGGTATTGTAAAGGAGGTACTGTAAAGGGGGTATTGTAGAGGAGGTATTGTAAAGGAGGTATTATAAAGGAGGTACTGTAAAGGAGGTATTGTAAAGGAGGTACTGTAAAGGGGGTACTGTAAAGGAGGTATTATAAAGGAGGTGCTGTAAAGGAGGTGCTGTAAAGGAGGTACTGTAAAGGAGGTACTAAAGGGGTTATTGTAAAGGGGGTATTGTAGAGGAGGTATTGTAGAGGAGGTATTATAAAGGAGGTACTGTAAAGGGGGTATTGTAAAGGAGGTACTGTAAAGGGGGTATTGTAAAGGGGTATTGTAGAGGAGGTATTGTAAAGGAGGTATTGTAGAGGAGGTATTGTAAAGGAGGTACTGTAGAGGAGGTACTGTAAAGGAGGTATTGTAAAGGGGGTATTGTAGAGGAGGTATTGTAAAGGAGGTATTGTAAAGGGGGTATTGTAGAGGAGGTATTGTAAAGGAGGTATTGTAGAGGAGGTATTGTAAAGGAGGTATTGTAAAGGAGGTATTGTAAAGGAGGTACAGTAAAGGGGGTACAGTAAAGGGGGTACAGTAAAGGGAGTACAGTAAAGGAGGTACTGTAAAGGAGGTACAGTAAAGGGGGTACAGTAAAGGGGGTACAGTAAAGGGAGTACAGTAAAGGAGGTACTGTAAAGGCGGTACTGTATAGGAGGTACTGTAAAGGAGGTACTGTATAGGAGGTACTGTATAGGAGGTACTGTAAAGGAGGTACTGTAAAGGAGGTATTGTAAAGGGGGTACACAGTAAAGGAGGTACTGTAAAGGAGGTACTGTAAAGGAGGTATTGTAAAGGAGGTATTGTAAAGTAGGTACTGTAAAGGAGGTACTGTAAAGGAGGTACTGTAAAGTAGGTACTGTAAAGGAGGTATTGTAAAGGAGGTATTGTAAAGGAGGTACTGTAAAGGAGGTACTGTAAAGGAGGTACTGTAAAGGAGGTACTGTAAAGTAGGTATTGTAAAGGAGGTGCTGTAAAGGAGGTACCGTAAAGTAGGTACTGTAAAGGGGTTATTGTAAAGGAGGTATTGTAAAGGGGGTACTGAAGGGGGTACTGTAAAGGAGGTACTGTAAAGGGGTTATTGTGAAGGAGGTACTGTAAAGTGGTTATTGTAAAGGGGGTACTGAAGGGGGTATTGTAAAGGAGGTATTGTAAAGGAGGTACTGTAAAGGAGGTACTGAAGGGGTTATTGTAAAGGAGGTACTGTAAAGGTACTGTAAAGGAGGTATTGTAAAGGGGGTACTGTAAAGGAGGTACTGTGAAGGAGGTACTAAAGGGGGTACTGTAAAGGAGGTACTGTGAAGGATATACTAAAGGGGGTACTGTAAAGGAGGTACTGTGAAGGAGGTACTAAAGGGGGTACTGTAAAGGAGGTACTGTGAAGGATATACTAAAGGGGGTACTGTAAAGGAGGTACTGTGAAGGAGGTACTAAAGGGGGTACTGTAAAGGAGGTACTGTGAAGGAGGTACTGAAGGGGTTATTGTAAATGAGGTACTGTAAAGGAGGTACTGTAAAGGAGGTATTGTATAGGAGGTATTGTAAAGGGGGTACTGTAAAGGAGGTACTGTGAAGGAGGTACTAAAGGGGGTACTGTAAAGGAGGTACTGTGAAGGATATACTAAAGGGGGTACTGTAAAGGAGGTACTGTGAAGGAGGTACTAAAGGGGGTACTGTAAAGGAGGTACTGTGAAGGATATACTAAAGGGGGTACTGTAAAGGAGGTACTGTGAAAGAGGTACTAAAGGGGGTACTGTAAAGGAGGTACTGTGAAGGAGGTACTAAAGGGGGTACTGTAAAGGAGGTACTGTGAAGGAGGTACTAAAGGGGGTACTGTAAAGGGGGTCTGTGTGTCTAGAAGATATATATCAGTTGTAAACAGTCGGAATGTCAAATAGCCAATACGGTCTTGACCGTCCCCGCGCGTCCCTCCAGGGTTGGTTGGTAGGGTCGTCCCGCCCACTTTCTCCCGCCTGTCACCCAGTGACAGGGGTGTCATAGCAACTGTCACGGCAACCGCGGAAACAATACACAATGGCTTTGAGGACATGACCTTCTATTATCGGTGGAGTCAAAGGCTGGTACCATTACATAGTCTGACACACACTCACACCCCGCCTGGTACACACACACTGACGGGTCAGGTCAGGTCCCAACACAGGGGCTCGTCCCCGCACCCCCCACATACACACACGGGTCCGCAGAAAGTCATTCAGTGAACACACACACACCATTACGTAGTCTGACACACACACACACACTGATCAGGTGATTGAGGGCCAGCAACACAGGGGCTCGTCTCCACCCCTCCACACACAACCCATTTATTGAAAGTTATCAAGGGCGCACACACACACACACACACACGCCTGCCCTGGGACGCCCATGCAACAGGGGGCTGGTATGCTAACTAACGCACACACATCGCCACCCGCCACGGAAAGTCCTGCGCTGACATCCAGGGAACGCACGCACACACACACACACACACCTGCGCTGACATCCAGGGAACGCACGCTAGCACCACGGCTGGCAGGTTAACGAAAGTCAAAGGCTTCACATTCTGCCTCCAGAAATAGTGCTGCATCGCCGGCACACTGTCACCGTGCTGAGGTCACATGTGGTGTTATGGCAACGCATGCAGTGGGCTATGGTGAACCATACACACACACACTACACACACTACACACACCTTCCTCCAACCCTGCTCCATCCGGTTTAGACAAGCTCACACCAGCAGCTGACACAGACAGACAGACAGACAGACAGACAGGCAGACAGACAGGCAGACAGACAGACAGGCAGGCAGGCAGACAGACAGACAGACAGACAGACAGACAGACAGACAGACAGACAGACAGACAGGTATGGTTTTCTCTACTGATACGGACCTCAACCCTCATTAGAAATGATGATACTACACCCTGACTACTGATACGGACCTCAACCCTCATTAGATATGATGACACTACACCCTGACCTCAACCCTCATTAGATATGATGATACTACACCCTGACTACTGATACGGACCTCAACCCTCATTAGATATGATGACACTACACCCTGACCTCAACCCTCATTAGATATGATGATACTACACCCTGACTACTGATACGGACCTCAACCCTCATTAGATATGATGACACTACACCCTGACCTCAACCCTCATTAGAAATGATGATACTACACCCTGACTACTGATACGGACCTCAACCCTCATTAGATATGATGACACTACACCCTGACCTCAACCCTCATTAGATATGATGATACTACACCCTGACTACTGATACGGACCTCAACCCTCATTAGATATGATACTACACCCTGACTACTGATACGGACCTCAACCCTCATTAGATATGATGATACTACACCCTGACTACCGATACGGACCTCAACCCTCATTAGATATGATACTACACCCTGACTACCGATACGGACCTCAACCCTCATTAGATATGATGATACTACACCCTGACTACCGATACGGACCTCAACCCTCATTAGATATGATGACACTACACCCTGACTACTGATACGGACCTCAACCCTCATTAGATATGATACTACACCCTGACTACTGATACGGACATTATTGTACTATACTACTACTAAATAGTCATTATTGTACTATACTACTACTAAATAGTCATTATTGTACTATACTACTACTAAATAGTCATTATTGTACTATACTACTACTAAATAGTCATTATTATTCTGTACTACTACTAAATAGTCATTATTGTACTATACTACTACTAAATAGTCATTATTATTCTGTACTACAACTAAATAGTCATTATTGTACTATACTACTACTAAATAGTCATTATTATACTGTACTAGTAGCTACATAGACATTATTGTACTATACTACTACTACTAAATAGGCATTATTGTACTATACTACTACTAAATAGTCATTCTTGTACTATATTGCTACTACTAAATAGTCTACTAAATAGTCTCTGGACTTACATATGCAGATGGTGGAGAGAAGCCTGGTGGCCAAGTATGGAGGAACACAGTTTTGGAAGGCCGGCTGCAGGACATAGTTGGAGAAGGTGAGAGCTATGACAGCCAGGGTGGTGGGGTACATGATGAGAACCGCGCTCCACAGGAGCAGGAACCTATAGGAAGACAACATATATATACTGTTACAACTATATTATACACCTTGTACTGTATGTAGACAGACAGGGTGACGCGGTCAAAATATACATAGACTGTAGACCGTTCATTGTTTATATTGTACGGCAGCTGTGGAGAGTGCTGGGCAAACTCAAATACTTATTTGACCTTTTCATTAACTTATTTGACCTTTTCATGAACTCCGAGAGTCTCCTGCCTCGGAGACCTAAGTGACATCTTTGTGGACTCAGACTCTCACTTGTAACGAGTATCATGGGGACTACGAGTACAATTTTTATCTAATCCACTTTACACATTAAAACACAGCATTCTTTTTTACATGATTACTGGTACACATGTAGAGGAGGAATGAAGGAAGGACCAGGATCTGTGGTCGTATTCATACGGTCTCTCTCCCCCCTGAGTACTGATCTAAGACCAGTTATTTAGATCAGACGGTCTCTCTGCCGTCTGATCTAAGACCGTCTGATCTAAATAACTGGTCTTAGATCAGTACTCAGGGGGGGAGAGAGACCGTATGATCTAAATAACTGGTCTTAGATCAGTACTCAGGGGGGAGAGAGACCGTCTGATCTAAATAACTGGTCTTAGATCAGTACTCAGGGGGAGAAAGAGACCGTCTGATCTAAATAACTGGTCTTAGATCAGTACTCAGGGGGAGAGAGACAGTCTGATCTAAATAACTGGTCTTAGATCAGTACTCAGGGGGGGAGAGAGACCGTCTGATCTAAATAACTGGTCTTAGATCAGTACTCAGGGGGAGAGAGACCGTCTGATCTAAATAACTGGTCTTAGATCAGTACTCAGGGGGAGAGAGAGACAGTTATTTAGATCAGATGGTCTCTCTCACCCTGAGTACTGATCTAAGACCAGTTATTTAGATCAGATGGTCTCTCTCCCCCCTGAGTACTGATCTAAGACCAGTTATTTAGATCAGACGGTCTCTCTCCCCCCTGAGTACTGATCAAAGACCAGTTATTTAGATCAGACGGTCTCTCTCCCCCCTGAGTACTGATCTAAGACCAGTTATTTAGATCAGACGGTCTCTCTACCTCCTGAGTACTGATCTAAGACCAGTTATTTAGATCAGACGGTCTCTCTCCCCCCTGAGTACTGATCTAAGACCAGTTATTTAGATCAGACGGTCCCCCCCCTCCCCTGAGTACTGATCTAAGACCAGTTATTTAGATCAGATGGTCTCTCTCCTCCTGAGTACTGATCTAAGACCAGTTATTTAGATCAGACGGTCTCTCTCCCCCCTGAGTACTGATCTAAGACCAGTTATTTAGATCAGACGGTCTCTCTGCCCCCCTGAGTAGTGATCTAAGACCAGTTATTTAGATCATACGGTCTCTCTCCCCCCCTGAGTACTGATCTAAGACCAGTTATTTAGATCAGACGGTCTCTCTGCCCCCCTGAGTAGTGATCTAAGACCAGTTATTTAGATCATACGGTCTCTCTCCCCCCCTGAGTACTGATCTAAGACCAGTTATTTAGATCAGACGGTCTCTCTCCCCCTGAGTACTGATCTAAGACCAGTTATTTAGATCAGACGGTCTCTCTCCCCCGTGAGTACTGATCTAAGACCAGTTATTTAGATCAGATGGTCTCTCTCCCCCTGAGTACTGATCTAAGACCAGTTATTTAGATCAGATGGTCTCTCTCCCCCTGAGTACTGATATAAGACCAGTTATTTAGATCAGATGGTCTCTCTCCCCCTGAGTACTGATCTAAGACCAGTTATTTAGATCAGATGGTCTCTCTCACCCTGAGTACTGATCTAAGACCAGTTATTTAGATCAGATGGTCTCTCTCCCCCCTGAGTACTGATCTAAGACCAGTTATTTAGATCAGACGGTCTCTCTCCCCCCTGAGTACTGATCAAAGACCAGTTATTTAGATCAGACGGTCTCTCTCCCCCCTGAGTACTGATCTAAGACCAGTTATTTAGATCAGACGGTCTCTCTACCTCCTGAGTACTGATCTAAGACCAGTTATTTAGATCAGACGGTCTCTCTCCCCCCTGAGTACTGATCTAAGACCAGTTATTTAGATCAGACGGTCCCCCCCCTCCCCTGAGTACTGATCTAAGACCAGTTATTTAGATCAGATGGACTCTCTCCTCCTGAGTACTGATCTAAGACCAGTTATTTAGATCAGACGGTCTCTCTCCCCCCTGAGTACTGATCTAAGACCAGTTATTTAGATCAGACGGTCTCTCTGCCCCCCTGAGTAGTGATCTAAGACCAGTTATTTAGATCATACGGTCTCTCTCCCCCCTGAGTACTGATCTAAGACCAGTTATTTAGATCAGACGGTCTCTCTCCCCCCCTGAGTACTGATCTAAGACCAGTTATTTAGATCAGACGGTCTCTCTCCCCCGTGAGTACTGATCTAAGACCAGTTATTTAGATCAGACGGTCTCTCTCCCCCTGAGTACTGATCTAAGACCAGTTATTTAGATCAGACGGTCTCTCTCCCCCCCTGAGTACTGATCTAAGACCAGTTATTTAGATCAGATGGTCTCTCTCCCCCTGAGTACTGATCTAAGACCAGTTATTTAGATCAGATGGTCTCTCTCCCCCTGAGTACTGATCTAAGACCAGTTATTTAGATCAGATGGTCTCTCTCACCCTGAGTACTGATCTAAGACCAGTTATTTAGATCAGATGGTCTCTCTCCCCCCTGAGTACTGATCTAAGACCAGTTATTTAGATCAGACGGTCTCTCTCCCCCCTGAGTACTGATCAAAGACCAGTTATTTAGATCAGACGGTCTCTCTCCCCCCTGAGTACTGATCTAAGACCAGTTATTTAGATCAGACGGTCTCTCTACCTCCTGAGTACTGATCTAAGACCAGTTATTTAGATCAGACGGTCTCTCTCCCCCCTGAGTACTGATCTAAGACCAGTTATTTAGATCAGACGGTCCCCCCCCTCCCCTGAGTACTGATCTAAGACCAGTTATTTAGATCAGATGGTCTCTCTCCTCCTGAGTACTGATCTAAGACCAGTTATTTAGATCAGACGGTCTCTCTCCCCCCTGAGTACTGATCTAAGACCAGTTATTTAGATCAGACGGTCTCTCTGCCCCCCTGAGTAGTGATCTAAGACCAGTTATTTAGATCATATGGTCTCTCTCCCCCCCTGAGTACTGATCTAAGACCAGTTATTTAGATCAGACGGTCTCTCTCCCCCCCTGAGTACTGATCTAAGACCAGTTATTTAGATCAGACGGTCTCTCTCCCCCGTGAGTACTGATCTAAGACCAGTTATTTAGATCAGACGGTCTCTCTCCCCCTGAGTACTGATCTAAGACCAGTTATTTAGATCAGACGGTCTCTCTCTCCCCCTGAGTACTGATCTAAGACCAGTTATTTAGATCAGACGGTCTCTCTCCCCCCTGAGTACTGATCTAAGACCAGTTATTTAGATCATACAATCTCTCTCCCCCCTGAGTACTGATCTAAGACCAGTTATTTAGATCAGACGGTCTCTCTCCCCCCTGAGTACTGATCTAAGACCAGTTATTTAGATCAGACGGTCTCTCTCCCCCCTGAGTACTGATCTAAGACCAGTTATTTAGATCAGACGGTCTCTCTCCCCCTGAGTACTGATCTAAGACCAGTTATTTAGATCAGACTGTCTCTCTCCCCCTGAGTACTGATCTAAGACCAGTTATTTAGATCAGACGGTCTCTCTCCCCCCTGAGTACTGATCTAAGACCAGTTATTTAGATCAGACGGTCTCTCTCCCCCTGAGTACTGATCTAAGACCAGTTATTTAGATCAGACGGTCTCTCTCCCCCCTGAGTACTGATCTAAGACCAGTTATTTAGATCAGACGGTCTCTCTCCCCCCTGAGTACTGATCTAAGACCAGTTATTTAGATCAGACGGTCTCTCTCCCCCTGAGTACTGATCTAAGACCAGTTATTTAGATCAGAATGAGTAACATCACAGGGGACTTGATCAAAATTACAAAATACGATAAAACACTTTTACATGAGCATTATTTCATGTGAAATGAATGATCACGGGTTGCTTTGTATTGTGTATGAATTATGGCTGAATTATGGCTATACGTGGTTAACAGATGTTATTGCGAGTGCAGCGAAAATGCTTGTGCTTCTAATTCTGACAGTGCAGCAATATCTAACAAGTAATATCTAACAATTCCACAACAACTACCTAATACACACAAATCTAAGTAAAGGGATGGAATAAGAATACATACATATAAATATATGGATGGGCCGTGATCGCCCGGCACAGACGAGATGCAAACGAATGCTGAGCTGTAGTCAATGAACAGCATTCTTACATAGGTATTCCTCTTGTCCAGATGGGATAGGGCAGTGTGCAGTGTGATGGCGATTGCATCGTCTGTGGACCAATTGGGGCGGTAAGCAAATTGGAGTGGGTCTAGGGTGACCGGTAAGGTGGAGGTGATTTGATCCTTGACTAGTCTCTCAAAGCACTTCCTGATGACGGAAGTGAGTGCTACGGGGTGACTGTCATTCAGTTCAGTTACCTTCGCCTTCTTGGGAACAGGAACAATGGTGACTATCTAGAAACATGTGGGGACAGCAGACTCGGATAGGGAGAGATTGAATATGTCCGTAAACGCACTAGCCTGCTGGTCTGGGCCGGCAGCCTTGCGAGGGTTAACACGTTTAAATGTCTTAATCACGTCGGCCACGGAGAAGGAGTCCTTGGTAGCGGGCCGCGTCAGAGGCACTGTATTATCCTCAAAGCGAGCAAAGATGATGTTTAGTTTGTCTGGAAGCAAGACGTCGGTGTCCGTCACGTGGCTGGTTTTGTGTTTGTAGTCCGTGGTTGCCTTTAGACCCTGCCACATACGTCTCGTGTCTGAGCCGTTGAATTGCAACTCTTTGTCCATATACGGACATTACGCTTGTTTGATTGCCTTGCGGATGACCGGCCATATTCCCGGTCATCTTTCTGTGGTTAAATGCAGTGGTTCGCGCTTTCAGTTTTGCGTGAATGCCGCCATCTATCCACGGTTTGTGGTTAGGGTAGGTTTTAATAGTCACAGTGGGAACAACATCTCCTATACACTTCCTTATAAACTCACTCACTGAATCAGCGTTTAAATCTATATTATTCTCTTTGGCCACCCGGAAAACGTCCCAGATTGGTCAGACCAGCGTTGCATGGTCCTAGTCACAGGTACATCCTGTTTGAGTTTCTGCCTATAGGAGGGGAGAAGCAAAATGGTCTAGATTTGCCGAACGGAGGACGGGGGAGGTCCTTGAATGCATCACGTAAGTTAGAGTAGCAGTGATCCAGAGTTTTGCCAGCCAGTGATAATAACTGATGAGAATTCTCTTGGGAGATAATACGGACGGCATTACAGCCTTATTCTAAAATTGATTTAAAAACATCTACACACAATACCCCATAATAATAAAGCAAAAACAGGTTTTTAGAAATTTGAGCAAATGAATAAAAAATTCCAAAACGGAAATATCACGTTTACATAAGTATTCAAACCCTTTACTCAGTACTTTGTTGAAGCACCTTTGGCAACGATTACAGCCTCGTGTCTTCTTGGGTATGACGCTACAAGCTTGGCACACCTGTATTTGGGGAGTTTCTCCTATTCCTCTCTGCAGACCCTCTCACTAGTCCACGTTGTGGTCAGATTAATCCTGTCAGTCTTTTCACTAGTCCATGTTGTGGTCAGATTAATCCTGTCAGTCTTTTCACTAGTCCACGTTGTGGTCAGATTAATCCTGTCAGTCTTTTCACTAGTCCACGTTGTGGTCAGATTAATCCTGTCAGTCTTTTCACTAGTCCATGTTGTGGTCAGATTAATCCTGTCAGTCTTTTCACTAGTCCACGTTGTGGTCAGATTAATCCTGTCAGTCTTTTCACTAGTCCATGTTGTGGTCAGATTAATCCTGTCAGTCTTTTCACTAGTCCATGTTGTGGTCAGATTAATCCTGTCAGTCTTTTCACTAGTCCATGTTGTGGTCAGATTAATCCTGTCAGTCTTTTCACTAGTCCACGTTGTGGTCAGATTAATCCTGTCAGTCTTTTCACTAGTCCATGTTGTGGTCAGATTAATTCTGTCAGTCTTTTCACTAGTCCACGTTGTGGTCAGATTAATCCTGTCAGTCTTTTCACTAGTCCACGTTGTGGTCAGATTAATCCTGTCAGTCTTTTCACTAGTCCATGTTGTGGTCAGATGAAACAATAGTAGCTCTATATGTTTCACTAGATGTGTTTTAATTGTCAATTTACCAACATTTCTGAAAATGTTTATATCGCGTTTTGGAATGAAATTCTTCCCTTCTACTCTGAGACGGGCCGTGGACATTTCTGAAAAAAACAGGGAATTCTGGGAAAGTTTCTGGGTTGTTCCCTAATCAGGATCGTGGACATAAAATAGAAAACGTACCCCACCAGTCCTCCGAATATCTCTGTGACGTAGGAGTAGTCTCCTCCTGACTTGGGAATGGTGACCCCCAGCTCAGCGTAACACATGGAGCCCAGGGCGCAGATACCCCCTCCACACACCCACACGATAAGGGACAGACCCACCGAGCCAGCGTGCTCCAAAACCCCCTTAGGAGAGATGAAGATCCCCGAACCAATGATGTTACCTGGGGAGTGGAGAACAACAGAGAGACAGATACGTTAGTATCAAGTGTAGTAGTTTCCTGTGGTCTTCAACAACCTCCTAGTCCTGTCCCCCCTTGTTGTGAGGGAGGAGAAGAACACAGTGGAGGAAGACATTCATATCAACTCTGATAGTTGGTCTTCAACAACCTCCTAGTCCTGTCCCCTTGTTGTGAGGGAGGAGAAGAACACAGTGGAGGAAGACATTCATATCAACTCTGATAGTTGGTCTTCAACAACCTCCTAGTCCTGTCCCCTTGTTGTGAGGGAGGAGAAGAACACAGTGGAGGAAGACATTCATATCAACTCTGATAGTTGGTCTTCAACAACCTCCTAGTCCTGTCCCCTTGTTGTGAGGGAGGAGAAGAACACAGTGGAGGAAGACATTCATATCAACTCTGATAGTTGGTCTTCAACAACCTCCTAGTCCTGTCCCCTTGTTTTTTTTATTTTTTTATTTTTTTATAGTTGAGGGGTTGTATATCATAACAAACATCTGTTTTCTGTTATCAATTTGATAAACACCCCCCTAGTCATCACACAGCTGTTTCAGATCTGGGTTACCACCACAGTGGTCTGAAATGACCATAGAGCTCTGGTGCTGTTTTCCATGTCCAAGTCTCTGTTCTGCAGGGTCAGTGAATTGGACTGTACTACATTATGTAACGCTGGCTAACACTGAGGTCTGTTACTACACTATGTAACCCTGGCTAACTCTGTTACTACACTATGTAACCCTGGCTAACACTGAGGTATGTTACTACACTATGTAACCCTGGCTAACTCTGTTGCTACACTATGTAACCCTGGCTAACACTGAGGTCTGTTACTACACTATGTAACCCTGGCTAACACTGAGGTCTGTTACTACACTATGTAACCCTGGCTAACACTGAGGTCTGTTACTACACTATGTAACCCTGGCTAACACTGAGGTCTGTTACTACACTATGTAACCCTGGCTAACACTGTTACTACACTATGTAACCCTGGCTAACTCTGAGGTCTGTTACTACACTATGTAACCCTGGCTAACACTGAGGTATGTTACTACACTATGTAACCCTGGCTAACACTGAGGTCTGTTACTACACTATGTAACCCTGGCTAACACTGAGGTCTGTTACTACACTATGTAACCCTGGCTAACACTGTTACTACACTATGTAACCCTGGCTAACTCTGAGGTCTGTTACTACACTATGTAACCCTGGCTAACACTGAGGTCTGTTACTACACTATGTAACCCTGGCTAACACTGAGGTATGTTACTACACTACGTAACCCTGGCTAACTCTGTTGCTACACTATGTAACCCTGGCTAACACTGAGGTCTGTTACTACACTATGTAACCCCGGCTAACACTGAGGTCTGTTACTACACTATGTAACCCTGGCTAACACTGAGGTCTGTTACTACACTATGTAACCCTGGCTAACACTGAGGTCTGTTACCACATTATGTAACCCTGGCTAACACTGAGGTCTGTTACTACACTATGTAACCCTGGCTAACACTGAGGTCTGTTACTACACTATGTAACCCTGGCTAACACTGAGGTCTGTTACTACACTATGTAACCCTGGCTAACACTGAGGTCTGTTACTACACTATGTTACCCTGGCTAACACTGAGGTCTGTTACTACACTATGTAACCCTGGCTAACACTGAGGTCTGTTACTACACTATGTTACCCTGGCTAACACTGAGGTCTGTTACTACACTATGTAACCCTGGCTAACACTGAGGTCTGTTACTACACTATGTAACCATGGATAACACTGAGGTCGGTTACTACACTATGTAACCCTGGCTAACACTGAGATCGGTTACTACACTACGTAACCATGGCTAACACTGAGGTCTGTTACTACACTACGCAACGCTCGCTAACACTGATGTCTGTTACTACACTATGTAACGCTGGCTAACACTGAGGTCTGTTACTACACTATGTAACGCTGGCTAACACTGAGGTCTGTTACTACACTACGCAACGCTCGCTAACACTGATGTCTGTTACTACACTATGTGACCCTGGCTAACATTGAGGTCTGTTACTAAACTATGTAACCCTGGCTAACACTGAGGTCTGTTACTACACTATGTAACCCTGGCTAACACTGTTACTACACTATGTAACGCTGGCTAACACTGAGGTCTGTTACTACACTACGTAACCCTGGCTAACACTGAGGTCTGTTACTACACTATGTAACCCTGGCTCTGTGTCTGAGGCTGGCTGAGGTATCCATCCCTACACTATGTAACCCTGGCTCTGTGTCTGAGGCTGGCTGAGGTATCCATCCCTACACTATGTAACCCTGGCTCTGTGTCTGAGGCTGGCTGAGGTATCCATCCCTACACTATGTAACCCTGGCTCTGCGTCTGAGGCTGGCTGAGGTATCCATCCCTACACTATGTAACCCTGGCTCTGTGTCTGAGGCTGGCTGAGGTATCCATCCCTACACTATGTAACCCTGGCTCTGTGTCTGAGGCTGGCTGAGGTATCCATCCCTACACTATGTAACCCTGGCTCAACATCCTCATCTGATCCAACAACAGCTGTCAAAGCAAAGACCCCGGCAAGACATTCAACGTGTCCCAAATGGTAGGTCAAATGTAGTGCACTATATAGGGCCCATAGTGCTCAGGTCAAATGTAGTGCACTATATAGGGCCCATAGTACTCAGGTCAAATGTAGTGCACTATATAGGGCCCATAGTGCTCAGGTCAAATGTAGTGTACTATATAGGGCCCATAGTGCTCAGGTCAAATGTAGTGTACTATATAGGGCCCATAGTACTCAGGTCAAATGTAGTGTACTATATAGGGCCCATAGTGCTCAGGTCAAATGTAGTGCACTATATAGGGCCCATAGTGTTCAGGTCAAATGTAGTGCACTATATAGGGCCCATAGTGTTCAGGTTAAATGTAGTGCACTATATAGGGCCCATAGTGCTCAGGTCAAATGTAGTGCACTATATAGGGCCCATAGTGCTCAGGT